>NW_026294595.1:51834399-51999399 GCF_007827085.1 Peromyscus californicus insignis
AAGTATAGGCGGGACTAATAGAGAGGAGAATTGAGAGAACAGGAAGGTGGAAGGAGACACTGCCAGCTGCCGCCATGACAAGCAGCATGTGAAGATGCCGGTAAGCCACGAGCCACATGGCAAGGTATAGATAAATGGTTAATTTAAGATGTAAGAACTAGATAGCTAGAAGCCTGAGCCATTAGGCCAAACAGTTTAAATAATATAAGCATCTGTGTGTTTATTTTATAAGTGGGCTGTCAGACTGCCGGGACTTGGCAGGAGCTGGAGAGAAATTCTCCAGCCACAGTTGTGAGCTGTCGTGTGGGTGCTGGGAATCGAACCTGGATCCTCTGAAGAGCAGCAAGTGCTCTTAACCTCTGAGTCATCTCTCCATGCCCTTTAAAATATTTTCTTGCGGGCTGGAGAGATGGCTTAGAGGTTAAGAGCACCGACTGCTCTTCCAGAGGTTCTGAGTTCAATTCCCAGCACCCACATGGTGGCTCACAACCATCTGTAATGAGATCTGGTACCCTCTTCTGTATACATAATAAATAAATCTTTAAAAAAAAAAAATATTTTCTTGCTGTTAAGTAAATTAGCCTGGAAAACTTCAGCAGTACTTGGAGAGATTTGCAATCCTTAATTTTATTATTTAAATGATTTTTTTAAATTTTCTTAAATTGTTTTATGTGAATTAGTGTTACATCAAGCAATCCCTCTAACCCCAATTTAAAAGGTTTAATATAACCACTGAAGTATTTAAGACACTTGGATTAAAATATCCCAAGAATGAATGCTCACTGCTATTTATGGCAGGGAGAAATAAAGGCATACCAACAATTAAATAGAAAACTTGTTTGTGGGGCTAAGGGTCAAACCCAGGTCTTGCACATGCTAGGCAAGCACTCTGTTGAGCTCTACCCCTACCCCCAATGTGCTGTTCTTGAAGGATACTGTGCCACTTGGGCACACACACCCAGATCCTGTGACTCTGGACCCTCACCAAGGCAGAGAGTGTCTCTTTTTCTTTACAGGCAAGGGTCTCTATAGACGGAACTGGAGCCAAGTCAAAGCCTTTTCCATCTTTGTCAGATACAATCTCTTCTCTCTGGGGGCAGCGATGGCAGCCTCACGAACCATCAGAAATGCAGATAAGCCAGTATGTTTAACTAACTCGGTACGGCAAATGCTACTGTACATGGACTCCGCACAGTCAAGTGCGGCCAAGCTATCAGACATCCTCCGTGGCAGCGCACGTTTCTAAAACTTTGCAGCTGGGCTGTTTCCATCGACTGCTGGCTCTTCTTTAATCTGATCACTGATACCTATGAGGAGATAGCATAAATCACACTCATTTCTTTTCTTGGCAGTTTTCTCTTGACTTCTTAATATTATTTGGCTTCTCTACGTTTAACAATTTGAATTAAGTTAAAGTCTAATAGAATTAGGAATCAGAATTTATAAGATAAATCTTTCAACAAGTCCAATCTTTTTTTTAACCAAGATTATAAAATGTTTTGAAGTAAGTGTAAGAATGTAAGAAATAAAAATGTTCCTTGCTCACTGAGAGACAAAAATTTATGTTTAAAAAATATGAAGCTAATCATTTCAAAGCCAGGATTAATGTATACTCCTTCTGCATACGAGAAGAGATGTGCACTAATTTGACGATGCAAGGTTTCCTCAGGCAACTCTAAGGACAGAACGTCTCCTCTTAGGTAAGCTGATATCTAAGATACATGACAGTGCTTTGTGTCTACGGGAAAGTGAGCTAAGAGAGCTCGCTGGCTATTCAATGAATATCTAAATAATAATATAGTTCTTGAGTTGAGCTTTGAACATTGTTAGGACTTCCATAAAATAAAAATTAAATGAACAAATCCCAGTTAGAATGGCAGAGGCAATATCAAGAACAACAATTTGATGTGGATATGTTGTTAGTTATCATCAAATTGCCTTTTATAGAAACATTATGATCAGCATTAGATAGATGGATGAATGGATAAATAGATAGATGATAGATAGATGATAGATAGATAGATAGATAGATAGATAGATAGATAATAGGTAGATTGATAATAATTAGGTAGATAGATAGGAAATTGTGAATAAATACATTTTTAAAAAGAAAAAGATTCAAAGAAAGGCAAGAGAAAGATCTCCTTTCATCTACTAAATTCTGAAAATACAGCAATGAATCCTAAGGCCCAGTCCTCAGTTTCATAATTATCAGCGTGTGGGGAGACGCATCAGCAACCCAGCAAATAGTAGGTCAGTGTTGTCTGCCTTTAAAATGTTTTGAGCAACCAAAGGAGCAAAGCCAGACTTACAGCACCCCAGGAACTTCGACATCAACAAAGTGTGACAAGGGGTACCCAAGAAGAATGATCAGCTTATACAAAGACCCTTAGACATTTTCCAGTAGATTTTATCCCTCTAATGTAATTATGTAGATTTCATAATGTAATTATGAAAATAATAGTGAGAAAATATAAATCAGGCCCTTAGCTTTTGTCAGGGGATAATATTGCCTTCTTGTCAGATCCTCAGATTTCCCTGAGGTAGGTATTACCTCCACTTAATAGGTGAGGAAGCTGAGACACAGTTGGTTAGGCACTTGCCCAAGGTCACACAGCTAGAGGGTGGATTTCAACTCAGGCAGGCTGGATTTATTCACATGTTGTTAACTGAAACATCCCCATAGATACTTTAGTGGATGAGGTGAAAGAAATGTGGGAGATTAGTTTCACCAGTATTACAGTTTAGAGAACATTTTCAACACTTCAAGGTCTTTGGAAGGGTAGTCATTCTCAAAATATGCTGTGTGTCTACAGTACTGCCTGGGAGACACAACTGACTATTCCAGGGACTTTGCATTTCTGTTTAGAAATTGTGGTAGATGGCTGTCATGTTTTCTGCTCAAAAGTTCCATTCTCTTGAGAATGTTTCCCCTAAGCTCCTCCCTTTTCAACCATGTGCTCACAATAGGGACAGCCATGTCTATACAAGATGTCCTTGGTATCTGTGATTCACTCTAAGTAGAACTGACATGGTAATTGGTGAATTTCATTGTGTTGAAATATGGTAGGCTTGGTTGGCATCGTTGACTGTTTCCTTCACCATGTAGGCAACACTGCCTATAGCTGTTGGGGGTAAAGCCAGAAGGCAAAGAGAAAGAGCATTTCTGAAGGGATTTGAATGCCTAGATCCCATTGTCCCTGAGTTCTAACATGACTCTTCTTCTTGAATTAAGGCATTTAAGACAACCCTGTGGTCCTCCAAATAGTCTCTTCCATCTTAAACTCATTTGAATTCGGCCACTTAGAGTAAAAAATGTTCTAACACCAACATAAAAGATTCATATGCATACAAAAATACTCAAAATAATCTTTATAAACAAAAGTTGCTGTGTCACTGAATGGATAGATAAATAGACAGAAAGACAGACAGATAAAATTAATTAGGCAGATAAATAACTAATCAGAAAACTCTTTCATGAATGTGATTAGCAACTGAAAATTTACTTAATGTTGCCAAACTTCATCTGAAGTTCTTAGGGCTTCTCTCTCCTCTATTGCCAGGACTTTGGGAGTTAGGTGAACTCTATCTACTAAAAACTATAGCATTTCCCTACCAGTTTCCTGAGTTCTTTTTTTTTTTTTTGGTTTTTCGAGACAGGGTTTCTCTGAGTAGCTTTGCGCCTTTCCTGGGACTCACTTGGTAGCCCAGGCTGGCCTCGAACTCACAGAGATCCGCCTGGCTCTGCCTCCCGAGTGCTGGGATTAAAGGCGTGCGCCACCACCGCCCGGCTCTGAGTTCTTAAAGAATCTGGGAAAGATGCCTTCTAAGTCCAAATGGTATGTATGCTCCAATTCTACCAAAAAGAAACTGATTTTTAACCAAACAGCAGAGAGTAAACCCCAAATGTATACTTTTCCCTTCAGAATCATTAGTCTTCGGAGGCAGCCATTTCTCAAAGCAATACCAGAACTCTATTTGGAGATAGCCTTCCTGGATTCTCACCTAGTTCCCTGAATATTTAACAGTACCAAGTTTTTACCATTGGAGACAAGTCTAAACTTTTGGAGTGAGCCAAATATTTAGAGCCAAAGTTGTTGATTAAGGTGAGTAATTGAGCTTAGAAAACCATTTGGCATTAAAATAATATTGAATATAAACATGAAGATAGGTTTTTCTATTTCATTATTTATGAACTGCCTTTGACAGGTAGTTTTACTCAGTTATATACTGTTTAAATTTCATATATAGTTTAGCTACAAAGTAAAACTTCAAAATATTATTTGTGTGATTTATCCCATTTGTCTAACAGATTCATAAATGAAAATAAGGAAAACTATTTTTCCTAAGCCTAAAGTCCGATAATAACACCCACACATACACTGTCATATGCTTTTGTATATACTATGTAAGCTTATTTTTCCAATCAAAACTTGATTTTTAACCTCAAAAACAATGAAGCATGCTTTAGCCAGACAGAATTTTATTAGGAACAGGAGGGAGCAATGTGCAGAAGTTCTTAATTCTAAATGTAATCATTTCCTCTTTGAAAATTAGAGCAGTTATAACATTAATAATGCCGGGGGCTGGCTTTTAAAACATTTCCTTCCTTTTCAAGGAATTCTTTCACCCACTCTGAGACCAAGACACCCACTCAAACACTGGAGTGACCAGTTCAGGCACGCTAATGTTTTCAGAAAGGCTGTCACGACAGAGCACTTCCCAAGCCTCCATTCCACGTGTTCTCTGGGACTCATTCAACATCAAGGTTTCAAAGCAATCTCCCCAGTTGCTTTGAAACTATCTATTTGAAAAATCTCCTATCAGCAAGATTGGGCCAGTATTATCTCTACTAGTGATTTCTTAAACAAACAAATAAAACCCTCAAAATCTTTTTAAAACATCGTCTCGGACACCCCAGACAAAAATGTCACATGCGGGGCACGGATGGCTGTTGCGCTTGTACTGTTTCTCTGTCTCGCATTCTGAGCAAACACAAAGGCTATTTTCCCCCAAGGGTTCAGAGGGCATACGATTTCATTTCTTCAGAAAATTGTTTCTCAGGATTTCAATCTTCTTAGCTGGAGATGACAAAACATAATATCAGAAACACTTATTCCTTTTATCTGCTATATTTTCAAAGCATAAATAAAAGCTCAGTATACATTTAAGACAGGTGGATTCAAACTTAGGGATAAACCATATACGTTGCGAAAAGAAATTTGATAATGTGAGAACATTTAATTGTAAAATGATTGGGAACATGATCAATGCAAAAACCAAACCCTTTTAAGATATTTTGAATTGTCAGTCTCGTATTACTTAAGTAGCATTTGATTTCTCTAAATCTTGGGGTTAATGAGACAAGTGACAAAAAATTAAATTGGATTTTTAGAAAAGGGGATTCAAATGAGTACCATTCGGCTAAAGCTGCTCTTTTCTGTCTGTGCACAGTGGTGAGCACTATTTTGGTTTTCAACCTCATTACACTCTTATTCATAAGGCATGGTATAAAAACTTTAAACCTCAAATGTTTTTAGAATAAAACAAACCAAGCATCTATGAAAAGATGAGCATAATGGCTTTTTGTAGCATGCCTGGTGCACTTCGCAACTGGCCTTGCACAGCGTTGGGTGAGCAATTCCCATTAACATTAATATGTTCTTAAGCTCCTACTGTTCTATCATTTAGGCAATAATTTGAGGATCAATTTAATTTCATGGGAATTTCACTATTCCAGGCTGACTTTGTGGCTTTGTCATATAAAGAAATTTAGTTCAGAGCACCTAAGATTTCACAGTGATTCTTTTCTGGAGTAACTGAACACGTCCACACTTGCATATCTATTGCATACCTGTCACTAAACATGTCATCATGGATGAAACTAGTTATAAAACAGGGTTGCTTCTGAGTTAGGACGCCATCTGTCTTGTCTCAGCTTCCAGGTGATTTGAAAAAATCATACAAACTCTGTCATCTAGCAAAACATAAGAGATACATATACCCTGTTCCATTATAGCTGCCATCTTGGATTAAGGCACTGCCTTAGCAGGTCCCTAATGATGCGTTGATATTTAATTTGGGAATTTAACATAGTGTGTCACAAGTAGGGTTTCCTTTAGACATCTGGTGTTTCAGGAAACTATGTTGAGGTGAAATAGGACTCCCAGGATCATGTGTGTACAATCGCTCTGTGTTCTTAGCTATGAGAAGCATCAGCAGACAGAGTACGGGTCTTGAGGGTTAGGGCAGTGGACGGGGGAAAGGAACAAAAGCTGAGATTCTATTTCAGAATTCCTTTCGGTAGCTTTGGGCAATTAACTATATTCTTGGCATCAAGGATTACTTCTAATGATTGCAAGAAAGTTCAGAAAAGGTACCTTTCTAGTCTTAGGCAGCATTTTACACATTCCCGTTTGCTGGGGAGGGGAGGGCTGAAGAGTGTGAGCGTTACACTAAGACTCAAACTTTGTGGAACTTCTGAACTTCTAAGGTATGCATGGAGAAGATATACCAAGTTTCAATACACATGCACCAAACAGACATCAATGCACATAAAAGGTCAGGTGGGCTCTGATATATTAACAGTGGTGGTGCTCTCAACTCTAACAGGCCATCTAAAATAAAAACTCAAGGAAACCTCAGTGTTAAACCACACCACAGAGAAAATGACTTAACGGATATGTAAAGGACATTCCATGGAAAAGCTGCAGAATATACATTCTTCTTAGTAGCGCATGCACTGTCTCTGAATTTAGACCTCATTCTAAATCACAAATCATTGGAACAATTGCTTGTATTTTATCAGCTTATACTGCAATAAAACTAGAATTCAATCGCGTAAAAACCATGCAAATACATGCAGGCTGAACAATATGCGCTTGAATGGTCGGTAAGTTATTGAAGAAATCATGGAAGAACTTAAAGAGGATGAGAATGTAACTTACCAGAATCTTTGAGACAGCTAAGAACAGCTAAAGCAGTTCTAAGAAAGGAGTGTATAACTCCAAGTGCACACATGAGGTAATCAGAAGGATCACAAAGAAATAGCCTAATACTGTGCCTGAGCATTCTAGAAAAACACTAACAATTCAATCCTCAAAGCAGTAAGTGCAAGAATTAAATTTCAGAGCAGAAACTAATGTAATAAAGACAAAAAATACATAGAATTGATCAAAGAGTTGACTCTAATAAAATTAGAGATTGAAACAGGAGGTTATAGATTCCAGCGAAATCCAGACAATCATTGGTGAACGTTTTGAAAACTTAGAGTTGCATTTTTGCAATATCAAGGAAATGAAACTAGCCTAAATGTCCATCAACAGAGGAGTGGATAAGGAAAATGTTGTATTCATATATAGTCCAAATTTATGTATCTGTAAAGAAAAATGAAATAGTGATATCTGTAGAACTACGGATAGACTATAGTAAGTGAAATAAGCCAGTCTCAAGTTAGTTCCCTGCATGTTCTCCCATACACAAAACCTAGATGTGAAGTTATTGTAGTGCATGGATGTGTATATTTATATCTGTGTGTGTGGAGCTAGAAGGGGATTGAGCTCATGGAAGAAAAGAAATGGCAGGGGAAGAAGGAAATGGACTACTGTGATACAAAAGCAGAGCAGGGCATATCTGGGAAGAAGGAGAACCAGCTAAAGGCGGGGTGGGGGCAGAGGACAGGAAGGAGGGTGTGACGGAGGGGAAAACCTAGAGCAAAGCATAAAGCATTTATTTATGAAAATTCCATCATGAAACACACACTTCCTATTTTAACCTAAGACATTAATTTTTAAAAAGTTAAAGCCCACTAAAATTACAAGACTTGGAACAAGTTTTGAAGACGTTCTGTTACTCTTAAACCTTAGTTAGGTTCTTTAATGGATGGTTCTGTTCCATCTTTAGCTTGGCTTCCTTAGACAAGTCCTGAAGATATCCAGTTATAACAGCCACATGAACATTCATCAAACAAACAAGATGCAGATGCTCCTGAGAGAGATGTGTGGCTCGAGAAATACTCACATGTATGATATCACTTGATTAGAGAGAAAATTGAGTTAAAAACAGACCTCCCAAAGCTTAAGCATTTGTAATAAAAGTGTCAACAAAAAATAAACCTAATAATATATTCTCACAAAAGCCAACATCCTGATTTAAAAGATACTATAAAAATAATAACTTTTATCTTGAGGAAAAATGAATACATTACCATAGTAAGAAGATAGGTAGGAATAGAAAGTTTGATTAAAGGGATAAAATGAGGAATTGGAGACAATTTGTAGAAACAAGAGAAAGCACCTGAAGGGTATAGAAAGACACAGAACAAGTGCCTGTTCTAGGCATATGGCTACTTTTCTCTTAGTAGTTTAGACCTAAATTCTGTGTTGTTGTGAAACTTGCTGCATTCCCCTACTGCTGATTTGAGATGAAATAATTACCTGAGAAAATATCGTATGTAACCAACAGATGCCTCTGGCATTGTGTTAGGCTCTTTCTCCTATTTGTAGTTGCCTAAAAGCTCACTAGTGCCATGGAAAACATGGAATAAACTTCACTAGAAAAGTGGTTGTTCGAATGTAGATGAAGTATTTCTGGAAGACAAGCGATACCTAAGTGTCCTATGTGCATGAGTTTTTTGACAATCTGAAAATGTAAGAAGCCTAAACAAAGTAATCTCCAATATCCAACTGGCTTTTCTACTTTTGAAATGTTTCATTCTAGAGGCTCCAATGCAATTTAATTTTTAGCATTTGTTCATGTGCACACGCATTCATATACACACCTCAGCACACATATGGAGAACAGAGAACAACTTTAGAGAATTGTTTCTCTCTTTCCATCATGTGGGTCCCAGGGATCAAACTTGGGTTTTCAGGTAAATACCTGATAAATACCTTTACCATTCAGGTTTTCAGACTTGGTAGCAAATACCACAGAGCCAAAGTGTCAGCTCTAATTTAACTTTTGGATGATGAGTAAGCAGCAATAAATATAGATATTATAGAAGACGATAAATTCGAATATTAATTGGTGACAGAATAGTGCTTGTTACCTCAATAAAAAGACGCATTCTCCATTTTAAATTCCAATACAAACCATGGAAACTCCCAAACAACTCAGATTATTGCCCAGGCTATTGGTTGCTCTCCACAAACTAACCAATAAGGCCCCGTTGCTGAAGACAACACTTATTTATGTCTCAGTGAACATGGAGAAGTCACACTAGTGCCTTGGCCCTCCCACGCTTATGAAAGGTACTTGGCATACTAGCAAAGAAAGGTAAACACCAACCGTGCTACAAACTGTCCAGCCTACAATGGTGACCTGCCCGAATGATACATTGTTGCAATAGTGGCAGAAAAGCTGTGTATCAACCACTATCTAATTGGATTTAAGGTCCCCTCCATGAGATGGAACCCATGTCTGACACTACTTGGGTGGCCAAGAATCTGAGACTAGATAGGCCATGGACCCAGGGGAAAACCAAATACTGTTGTTCTACTAAAGGAATGTAGCAATATTGTGACTCCTAACAACATTCTGCTATACTCACAGGTAAGTGTCTCACTCAGCCATCATCAGAGAAGCTTTCTCCTGCAGTAGACGGTAATTAACACAGAGATCCACAACTAGGCAATGTACAGAGAGTGAGAAACCCTGGAACACTCAATCTTAATCAGAATGTCTTCATCAAAGCCCTCCTCTCAAGACTCAGGGAACTTTGGGGAACAGGAAGCAGAAAGATTCTAAGGGACATAGGGAATGATGATACCAAGAAAAAAGGCAACAGGACTGATGCACAAAGGAACTCACAGAGACTGTGACAGCCTGCACAGGGCCTGTACATGTCCAAGGCAGACAGGGTCCCAGCGCTGAGATGGAGAAGTAGACACAAGCTCCCAGTCCTAACACAAGCTGTCTCCAATTAATAACAACTCAAAAAGGAAAACTTCATTTCTCCAACAGTCTCATTCAGTATGCAAACCACACTTAAGGGCAAGTCCCATGCCCGGAAGTAGATGGCCAACACAAAATGAGCTCAAAGGATTTTGGGAGATTTTCTTTGTCTCATATTGCTGTGTCTGCACATTTTTTAATTACCTTGCTGGTCTTTTGCGTATACATTATGGTTTTGAGTTTTTAATGTGTGTGTATGTATATTTCTCATGTTCTTTCTTTTTTTCCTTCCTTCCTTTCTTTCTTCCTTTCTTTAGATTGTTCATTGCATTTATCCTAGTTTGTCTTTTTTACTTGTCTGTTTGTTTTCTTAAGAAAAAAAAAGAAGGCATGGAGCTAGAAGGATGGACAGGCAGGGAGGATCTGGGAGGAAATAAGGGAAGGGAAACTGTGATTGGAATACACTGTATGAATAACTTTATTTTCGATTAAAATGGAATGAAACAAAGAAATTCTAGCATAAGAGTAGGCATGGGAAACAGGAAAATGGTACTCAAGTCATCTATCAGGGGATGTCCACATTTTGGGGAAACATGCCCAGGAGAATGTCTTCCTTTACAGCTCTTTACAGATATACTTGTGAGAGCAAACATTTTCTACCTTTTGGGGATGGCTTAGTTAATTCACGACCAACAGGCTCTGTTCTAATCCATTGCTTTGAACAAAAGAATGCATCTCGCCAGGCCTCTTTCTTTGGCTCCTCTTGATTTTAAGGAGCAGCTCTGGTCATCCATTCCCCACGAACTAAAAGCAGCGGTTGACTTCCATGACTGCCTTTGTTCTACCTAGTTGGCCCCTCTTTGCCCTATTTGAATAGTACTGCGTCTCCTTCAGATTCCGTTCTTAATGAGGTTATTTACCTTGCATACCAATGAGATCGTACCTTACATAATAAATTCTCTGCTCTGAGGTATGTCTGAGGGGGCAGCCTATTCAGCTATTAAAAGGTATAACCTTTTAACGGAGATTGGTCTTAAGGCTGGACACAACTTCTATACTGACTTTCCAATTACTTAAAGATGTCACCGTAGCATACAGAAGTGTTTACATTTACATATACACTAGTGGATCAGCCTTACAAACACCCACTAACTACAAAATGACTTTCCAAAGCTCATTTGCTACCACATGTATAAATGCTCTTGCTTATGTATGTTAATGAAATACACATGTGCTAATAATGCAAGCTGGGCATTAAAGAATAATCATTTTAATGCATTAGTGTTGCTATCAATTATGTGTGCTAATGAAATGCATGCAACTACAATCCATTTGGACTCTAAATTTCCTTCCAGTCAGTAATTGCTCTTCTCCCTCCACCCAGCTATTTGCCAGAAGTTGTAACGTTGACTACCTTAATTTCAACTTATATATTACCACAGTGGAAAATAACAAGCTGAGAAATGTCCAGAAGTCTGGAAGCAAACAAAGGATAAGGAAGCCTGGATAATCCACCATTTTGACAATAAATTTAGCCTACCATCATTGATGGGATGGCAGTAGAGACTGTTCATAAATGAAGGGAAGTGGGGGAAGGGGAGCAGATACTTCTTTGAGTCCATATAAGTCATATACTGGAAGATATTACTATTGAAAAACATTTTAAATAAATACATTAAATAAAATTGTTTTAATTAAAAATCATTTTAATAAAACTTTTCCTCAAAATTCTTCCTCACCTTTTGTTCTATGTTATTAACACAAAGTCTCACTCTGTAACCTAAGCTGACATATAACTCACAATGAAGCCCAGGTTGACCTCAAACAAACTCAAAGCAATCTTACTTCAGCCTCAGGTAATGAGACTATAGGTGTGAGCCGCCACATCCTGGGATTTTTGTACATCTCCCCCCACCCCAGGGGAAAGTGTGAACACAGTCCACCCCACTACAAATTATGCAGTTGAGTTTCCCACATTTGGAAAAATCGCAGGGGTCAGCCCATATGGATAAGCCTCGCCCTGGGAAAACTACCTTGGTGATCATGGTATCGCCCCTGCCAGGTAAGTATACTTTCATATGTCTTAATTTCAGATTTTCATTAACTTGATCAGTGTGCCTGATGATGCTGCATTAACCTACAAAATACATTTTTAGTGCTATCCAAGTGTGGTGTGGTCAAATCGAATAGCTACTTGGAGAAGAACGGAACTTTACCCTCATTTATCACACTTCACAAAACTGAACTCCAAACTGAGACCCTGAATCTAACAGAGGAGAAAGTAAGGAATAACTTAAGCTTATTGGCACAGAAAGACTTTCTGGTCAGGACTCCAATAGCACAGGAAGTAACATCAACAGTTTGGGACCTGGGGAGATGGCTCAGTGGTAAAGAGCACTGATTGCCCTTCCAGAGGACCTGGGTTCATTCCCAATGCCCACATAACAACTCACAACTCTGTAGCTTCAGTCCTGGGCGATTCAACACCCTCTTCTGGCCTCTTCTAGCACCAGGCACCAGGCACACACATGGTACACAGACATGCATGCAGTTAAACAAACATACACATAAATAAAATGTTTAAAAGACCAACAATCAATAAATAGGACCTCATCAAATGAAAATGCTTTGTACAGCAAAGGACACCGTTACTGAAGTGAAGAGGCAGCTTACAGAATGGGGAAAAAAAATCCTTATCAGCTATCTAACAGAGTATCTAGAATATACAAACTCAGCCAGGTGTGGTGGTGCCTTTAATTCCAGCACTTAGGAAACAGAGGCAGTGAATCTCTGTGAGTTCAAGGCCAACCTGGTCTATAAAGTGAGTTCTAGGACAGGCTCCAAAGCTATGCAGAGAAACCCTATCTCAAAGAAAAGAAAAAAAAAACAAACTCAAAAAATTAAAATCAAGAAAACAACTCAATTCAAAAAAAAAATGGTTGCATGGAACTAAGCAAAGAATTATCAAAAGATGAAATACAAATGCCTGAGAAACATTATTTTAATGTTCAATATCCTAAGCCATCCAGGAAATGCAAATTAAAACTACTTTGAGATTACCCCAGTCAGAATAGATAAGATAAACACAAAATGATGACACATGCTGGTATGGGTGTAAGGCAAGGGGAACACTTATTTATGGCTGGTGGGGGTGCAAACTGGTGCAGCCACTATGGAAATCAGTGTGGAGACTCCTAAAGAAATTAAAAGTAGATCTATCACATGGCCCAGCTATACTGCTCTTGGGCATATACCCAAAAGACTACATTCTACTATAGTGGTACTGGTATCTATGTTCATTGTTGCTCTAGTCATAATAGCCAAAAAATGAAAACAGCCTAGATGTCCATCAACTAATGAATCAATTGGAAGTGTGGCCTATTTACACAACGGAATATTATTCAGCTGTTAAGAAAAACAAAATCTGCATATAAATTGATGGAGCCAGAAACAATCATCATGACTTGCTATTGATGATTACTTTTCTCCTCCTATCAGAGTAATGCAAAGTACCTTCCAGCACCATAAACACTAGTCAGTAGGAGTGAAGCTACTAGTTGGGCACCAATTCAAGTTGTCCATGGTTGATGACCTAAGTTTTGTCTTCAGCAATAGGACCTTGCCATCAGTATGAATCAATATATATATATATATATATATATATATATATATATATATATATATACATATATGTATATATATATATTGCATGTTTTCTCTTATATTTAGATGTTAGTTGGACAGCTAGCAAGGGACAAGGGAAGATGAGGGGACCTTCTAAGGAAGGAAAACTAGAATATGGTGTTATAAAGAGATAATAGCGAAAGTAGGGGGATTGAATGAGGAAGGGATGGAAGAGCAAGGTAAAGAAGGAACATGGGTCGAGACAACTAACACTAAAGGTCTTTTGAAAAGCCAAATGGAAACCTACTACTGTAGAAGCTTCCTAATGGAATTTATAGATAGATAGATAGATAGATAGATAGATAGATAGATAGATAGATGATAGATAGACAGAGTAGGTCTACCCTGTAACAGGATAACAATGATCCTACTAGACATGTAGACATGACAGGCACTTCTTTAAAAGTGCCAAGAATAACATTTCTTTTGAAGTTGTTGACCAGTGAGTTCCCATAGACCCCCCCAAATATTACAGGCTACTGTCAATGCTATTGATCAACTTCCATAACTTGATGGTAAGACTCTATTGCTGAAGACACTATGTACTTGAGTCACAGAACATGGATATATCAAGCTTCAAATCTTCATCCCTGCTGGCTAACTTTGCACACTACCAAAGGAGAAAACTAATCATCAATCTTAGCTAAGAACCCTGAAAGGTACAATAATGTCTGGCCTGGCAAGACAAGCCTGCTAATGTAATAGTAGCATGAACACCATGGAGTGACCAACCACTTTCGAATTGGATTTAAGTTCCACTCTACAAGATGAAACCTATACCTGGGCACCATTGTCATGCCAATAATCTGTGACTAGACAGTCATAGACTCTAGGGAAGAACCTACTACTATTATTCTACTAAATGGGCATAGTATTAAACCGACTCCTAATGATTCTTTATTATACCCATAGACTAATGCATATCTCAATCCTCATCAGAGAAATTGATTTGCTTCTATTTGCATTAGATGCAAATGAACACAGAGACCATAACTGGTCAAGGTGCAGAGAACAAGAGGCTGCAGAATGCTTAGCTCTAAATGGGATATCTATGTCACATTCCTTCCTCACAGGGCTCAAGAATCATTGTGAAAAACAGAGTGTAAAGACTATAAGAGTCAGACGTAGTGAATGAATACAAGGAAACAGTGTCCTCTGGGAACAACAGAGCAGCTGCACACAGAAGTTCAGCAACTGTGATGTCACGCACAAGCCCCATGCAAGCTCAAGCCAGACAAACTTCCTGCATGGAGAGGGAAGGTGGACATGAAGTCCCACCTCTCTCGAAGGAGCTTTTGGCAATTGATAGCTGCTGGAAGACAAGAATCAGTTTTCTTTAAGAGTTTTGCCCTTGGTAAATCGATCACACTGCAGTGGAAGGCCACACATCCAAGAATATATGGGCAGCACAAATTGGATTTGATGAGGGGGAAAAAAGGACACAAAGTGGGTGGGTTGGGAAGGGAGGCAATCTGAGAAGAGTTGGAGGAGGGGTAAATATGATCAAAAAACATTGCACAAAATTCTCAAAGAATAAAAGGAATGAGACAGCGGCCAAAAGGGGGCAACTCTCTTAAGAATAAATACTTCGGTTACAATTGCTCCAGGAAAGGAGTAATCAGAAGAATCTCCTTCATATAAACCATCCTATTCCTCTCCCCTGCAGGAGACCCAGGAAAATCCAGCCTACTTACTAATGCTTAGGAGCTCATAGATTATACCTAGACAATTCAAATATTTATTGACAACCAACCATCTTATAGGTATTGTAAACATGGCATAGAACAAAACTTCAGGTATTTCTGGCAACAAGTATTTTTTTCTACTGGTTGAGGATGGGGAGATGATCTAGTTTTACACACACACACACACACACACACACACACACACACACACAAACACACACACATATATATACATACATACACACAGTATGTTAGACAAGGACAATATTGCTACTGGATACTAGTAATAGTGAAAATGGTTTTAATGGAATAAAGAAAGCAAGAAAGTGGAGTGAAGGAATATTTTTAAAAGGATATGACCAAGTCAGAGACAGCAAGTTGGTATCTGAGTATCCCAGATAAGTTTAAGGCAGAAAAAAGGAATACAGGAAGAGGATCACCATGCAGGCACATAAGGATGGACAGTGTAGGACTTGTAAGCCATTGTGAAGACAGGCTTCCACTATAAATATGAAGAACAATGATAGGAGAGCAGGTAAGTGCCTTTCCAACAGCCTAGATGAGATATGAGAGGGCTTTGGATCTGAGAGAAAAGCTGAGCCCACAGCTGGAGTCATCACTATCTATCTTGCAAAAACATTTATATTTTAAATTCTAATTCATAACATTTAAGTATTATAAAATATAATTCATCAGTAAGGATACAAATTAGTGGCTTCTGGGTGTTAAAGTTTATTATAAAATCTATTTGTGTGTGTATCATTTAAGGTTGCTGCATATCTACATTAAAGATTGAGTCAATAATCATAGCAAGCAAAGCCTCAGAGCTAAAAAAGAAGATAATTACAAGTTAACCTATCACATAATTAAATTACAATGACACATCTCATGGTCTTATGCTTGTGTATTATGAAGTGTGAATATTGTTACAACAAATAGACACGATTTTTTAAAGACTTTTTTTATTATTTTATGTGTATGAGTCTGCATGCATATATGCCTGTGTACCATGTGCATGCCTGGTGCCCAGGTAAGCCAGAAGAGAGTGATGGAGCCCTTGGAACAGGGATCACCAGATGGTCGTGAGCTGTAGATACTGGGAACGAACCTAGGTTTTCTGCAGGAGAATCGAGTGCTGTTAACAAATGATCCATCTCTCTAGTTCTGCAGAAATTTTAATAAGATGAACAAACACCTTTAAGTAAAGAGGTAATCATTGTTTTTGAATCAACAAGAATTGAGATCTGAAAGGAGTCTTAACTTTTAAAAGTCAAAAGTTGAAAGTACAAATTTTGTTTTTGTTCACTCACTTTTGTGGTATTAAGGATGGATTCCAGGGCCTCACACATGCTGGCAAGAGCTCTTTACACTGAGCTACATCTTGTGCTGTATCTTTTTAACAGTATAAATCATTGAAACAAATACAAGAAAGTTTTTATATGGGTTTATTGGAAAAGGTTTTTAAGCATTTGTAATTTTAGCTTTCAATCAGGAGTCTCTTGTCTTGGGGAATATTATTTTAAGGTGTGTTACTTTTGTTTATGTTGCATTTGTTTAACTCTGTGAAGCTATGTTGCTTTGCCTGCCTAAAACACCTGATTGGTCTAATAAAGAACTGAACAGCCAATAGCAAGGCAGAAGAAAGGATAGGTGGGGCTGGCAGACAGAGAGAATATATAGAAGAAGAAATCTGGGAGGAGAGAAGAAGTAGCCAGAGAAGGAAGAGGACAGACACCCGGCTGCACAACAAGCCTCGGAGTAAGAGGAAATAATGAAAGGTATACAGAAATAGAGAAAGGGAAAAGCCCAGGGGCAAAAAAAAAAGGTAGATGGGATGAGTTGTTACAAAAGGCTGTCTAGAAATAAGCCAAGCTAAGACTGGGCATTCATAAATAAGAATAAGCCTCCATGTGTGATTAATTTGGGATCTGGGTGGCAGGACCCTCAACAGAGTAAAAGACCCCAACAACACTCTTTAGCTTCATCTTACTTTACAATTCTCATGCAATAGCTATGCTTAAATGATTAAAGATACAATCCTCTCAGGCAAAAGAAATTGAGTCAAATGATTGAGAAATAACTACATGGAATCTGGAGATTCTATGAAGCACAGCATAAAAATTAAAATAAGTTTTTAAAAAAGAGTTCCCTGGGCTTTTGGAAAGGATGCCATTCCCTGCAAAGGCTGATTGTCTGGTCCTGGGACTGCTCTTCAGGGTGTCAACAGAAGTTGTTGGAAGAGGACAATCCACTTCTCTTCCCAGAGTCTCACATTTGCCTATCTATCAAACATCTGACAATAATCTGCTACAATATGCATTTGTAGAAAGTATGCTTTTTGCAACTAGCACAGTATAAGAATTACATATAAATAGGAATTATGAAAAACACAAGTAAGTTCATAAAGAACTAAGGGAAAGGCTGACCCTCACCCCAGATTCAACAGAACATGTAAAGTACTCGAGATGAAAGTGTGGGGTGAGCACAGTCTAGAAACATAAGAATAACACCTGAGAACATAAGGTGAGAGGGGCCAGGCACACAGGCTTTACAGATCCACAAATTAAATGAAGAAATGCCTGTTCCTCTGGGTAAAGCTCTGGGGTTGGGATCTATGGATAGCAGCCACCCATACCCTCCCTCCCTAGCTTCTACTATACCAAAGCAAAGACCTGGAGGACAAGAAATTCTAAAACAAAACTCTAAAACTAAGATTTTAGCATTCTGGTGAAAAACTTTAAATCCCAGCGAAGGTGAATATTGATACTTTAGCACAGTGCCTTACTAACAAAAAAAAAAAAAGTTCAACTGTGGAGAACTACTGTTTGTTTGCTAAGCAATGTACAGACAGACAGTTGAAGCTACCTAAACAACACTGGTTCCCCAGTGAACATCCAGTCTGTGCAAAAGTCTGCATACTTTTGTATAAACCAATCCAACAATATGGACTCAGAACAAACATTTTGATGAGACAATAAAATGTATAATTCTTTTAATGATTTAAGCGAATACCTTATTGGAAAGGTGCTTCCCCCTTTTTGTCTAAATAAAAATGAAAGGTTTTGACTTTAACATAGTAAAACTATATGCAGCAAAAACAGTTCTCAAGTAAGAATTACATTTACAATATTCAGTCCATTTGTATTCTGCAAACTCAGAGAAAATACTCCACCATCCATCCCATCTCAGTGACTCCAAAGTTTTATACCTAATTTACTTTCTATCATAACTAAGAAAAACTGAAACTCTAATTATTTAGTCTTTAACTCCATCAAAAGGATGTAATATTACCTAAGTAAACAGGAAGTGCATTGCAAGCAACTTCCAAAACTTTAGAAGTGAGAGAGATATCTGGCTACCTGGACAGTCACCCAAAATTCCTCTGGAATGTTGGAACATCCATCTTCAGCCTAAAGGCCTAGAGTATCTGGTAGATTTTTCAGTGAAGTAGGAATTTTGAAGGAATTTCTTCTGTGTCCTACAAAATGCCTGGCAAACTCTTCCATAAGCAGGAACCCTGAAGAACCATCCTACCTTATTTTGGCAAAGTTCAGCAGTCACTTTACTGTGGGTCCTGCATGTCCAGTTTATACAGCATACTGTCAAGCAATCAAGGCAAAAGAAGTCTCTTGCCCAAATGGCTAGCCTTGCCACAATGAAAGCAAACTCCTATGGAGTTTCTTCGGTGCTCATCATCCTTTTATGAAGTAAATTGGTGTTGCCAGGAGCAGATGTGTCTCATTGACATGAAAACCTTAGGTTATTAAACATGTTAAATGCAATATTCTGTAGGTCTTTGAAGTGTTTGAAAATCATCTGTCTAAAATATACCCATTTAATCTTGAAAACATACCTAATATGACTACAAGTTTGATTATTATAGATTAACTATTAACTCATTTCCTACTTATACATTACATTTTTAAATGAGCTGCATGGGCACAATACCCCAAACAAAAGTAGAAACATATATACAGTATAACAAAATTAACTTTAAATTTGTATCAATATACCAAAATCCATGCCAGGGCAAAATATCTGAGATTAATAAGTCATTTTTTATCCTATATTCCTATATTCTCTTAAATAACAAACATCTATAACCCACCAAATAACCAAAGACCACCCACCCCATCTCTTGGGAATATGAGCATCATGTTCTCCAGACTGCTTCCTGTTGTTAGTGGGCAAAGACATCTTTAAGGGTCCCTGAGAAAATTTGAGATAATGGCCAAGACCTGGGAAGACTATCAGTAATCTTTGTTGATATATCCCCTGTCAAGTTTCAGGCAGTCTCCCTTGATCAAACTAGATCCACATTATCCTGGAACAAATCCACAGCCTCTTGTTTCCTATGGAAACGAAAGCAAAACCTCTTTTCCAAAGCATTTTTGACTTCCATTTGACAAATACATTTTTTTTCACTTCCATTTTAAAGTTAAGGCATTCTCAAAATATCTAGGCTGGTTTATTTCAACAGTCCTTTCAATCCCATATCTCTTAGCACCTGTTGTTTGCTTATTAACAATCAAAAAAAAATCAAAATCAACACAATAACATACAGGATCCAGACTCCCTGTGTATTTTGCATCTCTATGTGGCTTATTCTCTTTTTATATATTACTTTACTTCTCTCTTTAAAGATTTTATTATTTTTAAACTGTTTTTCTTTCTATGACTGTGCATACTCTTTTTATTTCTTTCTTAAGCTTCTACACACTGTAAAACACACTGGAACCTGTTTAGAGGTTTTTCCATCTGGACCTCTTTTACTGTGTATCTTTTAGCCTTTTTTAACCATGTGAGCAAAGTTAAAACTGCTAAGGTACAGCTGGGTCCCCCATGTGGCTTTTGGTGGCTGGCTCTGCCCGATTCTAGGTTCATGAGAGCCAAGCCTAAAGCTCAAGACCCAGTCAGAGGTGCATTTGATAGGAATTGCATTCAACCCCCCCGAGATCTAGAATGCCCATGCTTGCCTGTGTCAAGCATTTTTTACTCAGTGTTTTTTAACTTAATGTACCCCTTGCTCAAGGGCTTGCTATAAGGTAAAAACTCTTAAAGGAGCTATATCATCTTTTTTTTTCTTCTTACCTTCTCAGGCCCTACATGGAAATATGGTTCCACATTGGGCACTAAAATGTAGTTGGATTTTTACTCTTTGGGGGTCTACCACCCAGCTCCCAAATAAATACATGAAGACTTATTCTTACTTACAAATGCCTGGCCTTAGCTTGGCATGTTTCTAGACAGCTTTTCTAACTTAAATTATCCTGTTTCTCTTTAACTACATTTTTGCCTCTAGGCTTTTTGCCTTTCTTTATTCAATATATCTTCTTTCCGTTTTACTCCATGGATGGCTGGGTGGCTGGCCCCTACAGTTCTCCTCTCCTCCTTTCCTCGCTCCTCACCCTTCTCTCTCTATTTCTTCTCCTATTTATTCTCTCTGCATGCCAGCCCCACCCATCCTTTCTCCTGTCTAGCTATTGGCTGTTCAGCTCTTTATTAGTCCAAGCAGATGTTTTAGACAGACACAGTAACACAGCTTTACAGAGTTAAATGAATAGAACATCAAAGAATGCAACACATCTTTGCATCATTAAACAAATAATCCACAGCATAAACGAATGTAAAACATTTTAAACTAATACTCCACAATAGTGCTTTGTTGTGGTTGATTGGTTGGTTGGTTGGTTTTCCAGACAGTTGTCCACTATATAGTCCATTCTAGTCTTAGAACTGTCCTATAATCAAGACTGGCTTGGAACTTGTGATCCACCTACCCCAGCCTCCCAAGACCTGAGATTGCAGGCATACAACATCATGCTTAGCTGAGAGACAATTTATTAAACGACACAGAATCCAAGAATGTAAATGTCTTAGAAATTTATTCAACATCAAGAATAGAAATATGATTTATGCATTTATGCACAGAGCAACTTCACTTATCTTTTGTGTTATTGCAAACTAGTTCCATTTTGGGATATCCTCGAAGAGTTACAGTGAATAGTGCAAGCAGAACAAACACAGTACTCCCTACTGCTAAGTAGCGAAGTCAGTAGGCAGTAGATACTCTTTTTCAGTTTCTTAATAATATCTGCAACAGAGCTTCAGAAAACCTGGTCAATAAATTCTTCAGTGTATTCTTTACTTCTTCAAATACTGAGTAACACGTTATAAATTATTATCACAGTATATTTTAATCATTTTAAAGTACATTAGGTAAAGGAAAACGTTAGTAAAAATCCAACCTTACCAATGGTTAAGAGTGGAAGATACAAGAGACAGTGAGCAAATATGTGGTGGAGAAATGGGAGAGAGAGAGAGAAGCAAAGTGGTTTGTGTGCTGTGGAGAGGCAGAACTGGAGACATGACGGCTATGAGGACCAGGCCTATGTGAGTGGCCTGAGCTGCCACCTGAGGCCAATTGATGTCTGGGTCTGTGCTGCCACCAAGGGCCATATTGGGGCTGTGGCCCTATCACAGCCAGGGTCTGTGTTGATGTCTCATGGCCCACGTTATCATCAAAGGCCAAGCAGATATCTGTAGTCTGGGACACCACCAGAGGCCATCATGACATCTGGGCCTGAGAGGCAGTCGAGGGCCCCACATCTGGGTTCATGGCCCTATTGCAGCCAGGGGCTGTGTTGACGTTTGTGGCCTGTGTTACCACCAAGGCCATGTGGATGCAGGGGTCCGGACTGTCACCCAAAGCTATGTTGATGTCTGAGGGCTGTGCTAAACTAGCTCTGCCCCTTGCTGGCCATGAAAGGGCTGGCCCTGCTCCTCAGTGGCTGCTGCAACAGCAAAGCTGTTCCCAGTGCCATGGATGCAGGAGAGCTGGCCCCAGAGGCCTGGGCTGGGGAGAGCTGGCCTCATCCCTTGCCAGCCCTGGGAGAACTGGAGCTACTCCTCAGTGGCCACTGCAGCCAGAGAGCTGGCCTGTGGTGTGAGTGCTGGAGAGATAGCCCCGCCCCTCACTTGAGGGGCAGTTCCAGGAGGAGGCCCTGGCAGACCAACTTAGGCTACTACCCAGGCTCACATCCAGAGCTTTGAGTTAGCCCAACCCAATATCTACACCATCTATGACCTGCTAGAGCACGTGAAGGGACAAGTTCTGCAGATCCATAGCCAAAGGATCTCCATGACAGAACAACAACAGGATAACAGAGAAGAGTCTTGGTGAGGGTCCGGTATTGATGGTGTACTAGAAGTTAGAGACCTTGAACCAGACCAACAACTCATTGCAATAAAATTTGCAAGTAAAACTGTTTTGGCAAAAGGGTCTAATGTGTGACACACTGCAGCTTCCAATACCACTATGACAAACAAATACGTGATGGAGAGAAGGGCAAGATGGAGGAGCAAAGTGGTTTTTTTTTTAAATCATTTTTATAGCTTTTATTTTCTTTTGGGGGGAGGCTACAAGGGTGGGGGACAGACATGAAGTACTGGGAAATGAGTGGGATGGGGGTGCATGATGTGACATTCACAAAGAATCAATAAAAAAATAGGTTTAAAAAAAGAGTAGAAGATACATGAAATACTTACACAATGGATACCTAAGTTCAAACCCTACCTCTACCACTTACTGAGTGATCTTACATGAGTTAGTTAACTTTGAACATCAGTTTCCTTATCTACAAGATAGGAATAAAAATTATACATTCCGCCGGGCGGTGGTGGCGCACGCCTTTAATCCCAGCACTCGGGAGGCAGAGCCAGGTGGATCTCTGTGAGTTTGAGGCCAGCCTGGGCTACCAAGCGAGTCCCAGGAAAGGCGCAAAGCTGCACAGAGAAACCCTGTCTCGAAAAACGAAAAAAAAAAAATTATACATTCCAAAGAAGCATTCTAAGGATCAAATAATACTGTGAATATAAAAGGTCTTACAACAGGCTGGACAAATATTAAGTAATGAATAACAGTTCCATCTCATAGGAAACTAATACATCAAAATGCCTCCAATTACACTGTTATACATAGTCAGACATTTAAAACATGTAACTCGTAAGTAATAGCCCTACAAAATCTCACATATACTATAAATCTATCTGTATTTTAATCCCCTAAACAGTGAAATTAATTTTCAAATTTATTACAAATTGTCATAAATTCTCAATTGGTGAGCTTGCATTATTTTGTAGTTTCTTTGTTGCGTGAGAATTTTAGACCAAACTATACTAGCATGCATTACTACATATTGTAGCATAATCATTTCTAAATTTATATCCAAAGCGAACTTTAGGAAATTATTTGAACACACTTAAGAAATAGTCTCCATAAGAGCTTAGTTGTGAGATGTCCAAAGAAATATTTTAAGGGATCAAAGATTATGGCACCATATTGAATATAATAAAATAAGTACTTACTAGAAGACAAAAGCCTTGACTCATTTCTCTTAATTAGAAGAATTAATGAGCTGCGCATCTCTATATATGTGCACATAAAAGAAGGCCGAGGAAATATGCCAATGTGGGCAGAAGGCCCTTCCCAGCACCAGACAAGCTGAGAGTGCTGTAAGCTACTGAAGTGATCTGAGCCCCAGTTCCTTCCTAATTCTTAACCCTGTATCATGCATAAAACATTCATTCCTCCTCTCCATTTTCCAGGTAACAGAGGTCTCTAGATTTTATTGCTCACATAAACTCTTTTTCTTCCCAGATTCTGAGTCTCTCCCACTTTAAAGCTGAATTTAAGTCAACTCTTTCCCAAAAGACTTAAACATATAAAAATGTTCTGAATTTGAAACTAAGAGTATGAACTGAGATCTGGCAATCTTTCTGGAACAGTGATTTCTATAGGCCATCGTTCTAGATTTTAAATTTATTTTAAAATAGTAAATGTAGATAGCCAGAAATAAAGAATAAGTGGTGAATTTTGATAGTGAGTTTAGAAAACATAAGGAGAAAAGAAAAAAGTAATGTATATCCCACAGTGGGAATAGTCAAAACATTGTTGTATTTCTTTCAAGTTCTTTTTATGTATGTCCAACATCACACACACACACACACACACACACACACACACACACACACACGCGCGCGCGCGCGCGCGCACACGCGCACACACACACACACACACACACACACACACACACACGCACACATCTGAAATCTTATATGTAAGTTCAGACCATATGCACTGTAACTTTGCATCCACTTTTCTCCTAATATTAAACAAACGTTTCTCACACCATTGTTTTAAACTTTAAAAGTATTTTAAAGGAATTAAAGACTCTTCCCCTTCCATCCTGATCATTTATTTTTTCACTATACTAAATAATTCAAACTGAAAGAAAAACAAATGCAGAAGAAATTAAGGAGGAGAAATTGAGGCAGGAACTGAGACTATCCATCCATGCATCCATGTCCTCAGCTGTCTACATGGAAGGGGAACCTCATTACCATCGGCAGCTGCTCCGGGTCTGTAAAAAGCAGGGTAAACGGTCGCAGTCTCTTCTTGGTGGCAGATGTCTACAAGGCCTCAGATGATAACAGTGGACAGTGATTGATTCTGGAGTTTGGTAACCGCAGTTCATGTAAAAATAACCACAAGAAGCCAATTCTGGTGGCACCCACAGAGTATCTTGCTCAGACCCAGCTTTGCTTTAAGAATATAGTTAATTACATAGCAGTATTAAATAATTTATAAAATATACAAACCAAAAGGACTAAATACTAAAAAGGAAGCCCCCAGGTGAGAAAACAATGTGTTAAAAAGGTAGAAAGCTGCCAAAGAGCTTCGCAGAGATGTTCGGTGCTGGGGATGAAGTTCAGTGGTGGAGTGCTTTCTAGGCCCTGGCTTGACTCTCCAGAACAGAAAGGACAAAAACATGATAGAGAAAAGCAGACATGAGCGAGAAAAATGAGTTTCATGACATCCTTGCAGAAGCAGGAGCTTCCTAGGAGGGAGGGACTGGAACAGCTAAAGAATAAAGTAGAATGGAGTAAGCAGAAATACCGTGTTTATAATGCCAAACGTACTAGGAGTCCTCACAATACTCCACCTCATTTTCAAAACTTAAAAATACAACACAGTTCAAGCCATTCTTCCATACAAAAGTGATCATCAAAAAAGCTACCATGAGTCCAAAAACACACTGAACACACTTTTCCATTAATTTTACCACTTAGTGTGGCTTCTGTCCATGAGGACAGTTTGAAGAATTCTCTAACACCTGAAGAAAGATTCAACTTTTTACATCAGTCTGAACACTACTATCATGCTGAGTAATCATTTAGCAGTTAAGTATTCCCCAAGGCACAACTGCCTCCCCTCTTTGACTCCTGGTCCTCTTAGAAAATTAAATGACATCTGTGTTCTCTTCCAGGATCAACGTGTGTACACATACAAAACTGTAAAAAAAGCATTCCCAGAGGCCTCTGAACTCCTTCAATTCCTACTAACTTCTATGTCAGAAAAGGAGGGATTTAAAGAGAACTAGTAAAGGGGTAAACTGAGTCACGGGGCAATGAAGACAGGGTGGGAACTACAGAACTTTACCATTCTGGGCCACACTGGCCAATGCACATTTCACTTAGCATTTAATTAAGTGAAGTCACTGTGTTTTCATCTCAGAACATCCTATGGTTGAATCAGGCTATCAGACAAAACAGAGGCACTATGAACTCTTGAGAATAGGACTCTAATATCATTTCTATCTCCCATGCCTGGCTCATAGATAACATTCATCAAAGGGAAAATGAATAATTAAATGAGCACACTAGAACAAAAACCCTACAGACGGCAGAACCTACATGCAGCATTGTGTTATTACAACAGGGCCCTTATTATCACTAAACGCTTTTAGTTGACCACTGGCATATGGATTAAAAATTATTTGGTAAAACTCCTTTGAGCTGTCTTAAAACTTATTCCTAAAACACAAAATAGCTTTACATTAATCTGCCTGTTATCAGAGCAATAATTAACAATCTTTACTAGTAAACAAGTGGATCTTATAAAGACCAAGCTTGTGTTGGAAATAAATGTATAAATTACAATTATTTTCAAAAATTCAAATCTTTACAAATTTCATAACTGGAACTTAAACGCCTTTTTAAATTTTGTGCAATAACTGCACAGAAGATAGCAGCCAAAGCACCATTCCAATACACTAAAGGTAATTGCTGCATCTACTGCTCATGTCACGTTGATGTATGACTATGTAGCAAAGGTCAACCTTCTGCACTCATACATTATCAGATTTGAAAGCACAATATTTGATTCTGACCAACCTTTAAACTGCCCACAATATGTGTGAAAAATAGATGGAGTTTTACCTTGGTTTTATAAAAAAAATGAACCCATGTTTCGGAAGCAGAAGGGTCAAGAAGGCAGTGGCAAGGTTAGATGTCAACACTATGAATCTCACAGTGTCTTGGCTTATCAGCGAGGTCTAGTACAATGATTACAAGCAAAAATTGCTATACTAATGAAGACAAAGATCTAAAAAATTAAATAGCACAGGCCCTCTGACAGAGGGCAGTACCTGGTGGACAATAATGCAAAAATAAGGACATAAATCACTCTTTAGAGATAATAAAATCCCATAGTACACCAATCATTTGCATGACTGTGGGAGGCACTGTTGAGACCAGAAGTGTCAGCTGCCATACCTCACTACTCATCTGGAATGCAGGAGCCTGAAACGTAGCTTCTTGATCAGAAGACAAGTCATTGTTCCTCACGCTCCTCACACACAACAACCCTGCTGACATACAATCTAGTAGTTGTGTGGCATCCTGAATTCAAAACCAGTGTTTGCTGGGTGACAAACTGGTTCTCAGAATCTACTGAAATCTGAACTGCTGCTGGTCTCTCCATCAGTGACCAGGGGGCACTAGGAAGGAAGAGTGGAAAAGAGCAGAAAGAAAATCTCTATGGTTTATTAATAGATTAGTTATTTGGGGTGCGAGTATTGTATCATGACCCATATATGGGGGGGTCAGAGGAAAACTTTCTGGAATCAGGTCTTCCCTTCCACCATGTGGGTCTTGGAATTGAACTCAAGTAGTCAGACTTAGCAGCAAGTGCCTTTAACAACTGAGCAATTTTGCCTATCATTATTTTGAAATAAACTGGAGGTTGCTGTATTTAAGGGAAGAAAGGTCTCACAATTAAAAAGAATTTAAAAAAAAAAAGGTTCTCGAAATTCAAAAGAAAAAATGTGCTGGATAGGAACAGCAAGAATCCATCACAACATTCAACCAAAATAGGTCTCAAGAATATCAATTTTATTTCCATCTGTATTCAGTTTTAATTACAAGACCCAAAGCATTCTAATTTGAAAATCCATATACTGTAGCGATGTGAACACACAGTTGAGAATAAAAGTTCCAAATTTTATTTAATCTTTTTTGAAAGATTGTATAAAGCAAAGCACTATTAACTTAAAAAAAATCTGTCAACTCCTAGAAAGTAAGGAAAGCCTTTGGAATTCTTGCTATAGACAATAAGACATGAGTAGCCAGGTTCATTTTTAGCAAACAGCTTATAGTTCATAAAACACACATTGGAATGTCTTAATTATACTTGTACAAGCACAGGATCCATTTCCTTTTGCTATGTTTTTCTTTGAGGCAAATACCCAACTTTAAAATCTATATACTGAGAAAGGAAATATTCTTGAATCATTGCATACAAGGGGATATGTGATTCTAGGCCCCACTAGATCCAGATGTCAAAAAGCAGGAATTTAAGAAAAGCTCTAAGCTAACATCAGTCATAGCATCAAATGGGTTGGAAATAGGTAAGTAAAAATCAATATAGAGCCTGGTGTGGTGGTGCACAGGCTTTAATCCCAGCACTCTGGAGGCAGAGGCAGGTGGATCTCTGTGAGTTCGAGGCCAGCCTGGTCTACAGAGCAAATTCAAGGCCAGAGAGAGGTATATAGTAAAACTGAATATTTATGGGTTTCTCTAAATATTTTAGAAGAAGTAGGAAAAAGGAAATTCATAAACCCAGCCCAGGTAACAGGCTCTTTGGAGCAAGGGCCATGCTTTCTCCACTCTCCCACCGCAGCACATGTGTCTAGGCCGTCTCCAGCTTAGTTCATTCATGTTATTGAGGCTCTTCGATGTCAGGCACCAAGAGGACAAAGACAATATATCCTAGCCCTCAGTAGTGCTTTGGGCAAGTACTCACTTTCTAGTCCTAACTCCATCATTCACAGGAATTTCAGGCAGAAACAGCACATCAACCTCTGGTATTGGCAAAGGCAAGTCCAGCACTTAGTAATAGGAATCTGCTTTCTGATTATAGTTGTATCACATCCTGTGCCAAGTTCTGGTTTACTTTGGTTTGCGATCAAGAGGGAGACAATAACTAAGAAACATGGTCTATCTCCAGTATTCAGTGAGAACTGAGAAGCAGAAATAACAAGCAACCAGGTGTTTCCTGCACGAATGACTTGTGAAATACTACACAAGCATGAAAAACTGAAGAGCCTTAGCCTAATTCCTTCAGCTAAAGGAGAGCTCACAGGTGGTGAAGAAAGCAACTGCAGTCCCCATGTTTAAATCCCATTTTCAGCCCCATAAACCAAACAGTTTTAGGAAATGAATTTAATCTCCATGTGACACTGCTCTCTCCTTGAAGTCACTGGGAGAACCCTAAGAGAATGCATGGGATAGTACCTAGAGCATAAGCTTGACCAACAGGAGGCATTACAAATATGTGCACCAAACGCCCTGCCTGCAACACCCTTCAAAGCAGACTGAGAAATATTTATTTCCATGAAAATACATTTTCCTCAAGTTTTCCTAAATCAAATGCCAGAGATCTGGTAAAAGTCTTGAGTAGCTAAAAATTTGGCCTCTTTTACACAATTCTGGACTGAGGGATGCTTTAAGAACACTTTTTAATCTTCTAAGAGTACTTGCAACATTTATCAGTTTTGATGCCAGAGGAAAAAGGTGTGTGGGGGGGTGGCCAGCATGCTCCTGAACCCACCTGTCACCACCCGTCAGTGATGGGATGACAGCCCCAGGCAGCCATGCCCAGTTTTTACACAGGAGCTACAGACCCAAACTCAGGTCCTCACGCTTACAAAAAATGCTTTCTCAGCTCCAACTTCAGCAATGCTTTTAAAGTCTTTATTTTTCCATTGATTTCATTTGTGTATATGTGTGGGCATACATGAGCCCCAGCAGGCACGCAGAGGTCAGAGGCCAGCCTGAGGAAGGTGGTTCTACCCTTCCCCCATGTGGGTCCTGGAAATCAAACAGGGCATCAGGCTTGGCAGCAGGTGCCTACCTTTACCTGCTGATTCATCTCTCGGGCCCTAGAAAGGTTAAAGGTAACAGTAAAAAATAAAATGCAAGTACAAAATGCCAACTAGTTCAAATAAGCTAATAATAATAAGACAAATTGCTCACAGATTGATTCAATTAAATAACGTTTTAATTCTGCATTCAGTTTTTATTGTTTCCAAAGACATAACCTTTCCATATTTATATAACTGTCTGTCTAAATTAAAATATATTTATCCACTGACCAGTAGTATTAACACACTTAGAAATTTAATAAACTTGAAATACATCAAATTATAAAATTATGATCTAACAGGTCTCAATACACAACTATTTCTACTCTGATTCATTACTACTTGGAACTTGAATTTTTTTTTTTTTTGATGGTTCTTTAGTTTGTGAACTGTATCTAATGTCTTTGACATTTTTTCTGCTATTGTCCTAGAGCAGTTTCATTACCCACAGCCACTCAAAATACCTGTCCTCCTCCTTCACCCCTTCAACTGATATATACAAAAATCTAACAGGTCGTCTCGTAATTTAGGCACTGTCAGTTGGAAACACAAGTAAAGTTGCTAAAGAAGTCCTAAACTTACCAAGATTGAAACACTGAAAAATTAATGGTTCAATAGAATCATCCTACAGTAAGTCAGATCTGACTTGGCTCAGATGCTCGCTGTTCCTGACCTAAAACTGACAATCATTCAGCATTGGAACTCAGCGTATAGTATTTAATGACAATCATTACATAATTAAAATCAGTCTCCCCCACACACATACATACACACAGCTACTGACTTGATTCTAATCTGAAGGTGTGTATGCACAATGAGTACATGATAAAAAATGCATAGTTTAATGAATAATAAACTGTCCAACCTTGGATTCCAAGTGGAGCTACTCCAATTCAACAACTATATATTGAGTTCCTTGAGGACCTACATAAACAGGAGGTATTTCAGGGGCAGGAGCTTGAGACATCTAGTAGGCCGAGAGAAACTCTGTATGTATCAGCATTGAAAATAACAATGTATGTATACTGAGAGTATGTGTGTGGTGAGGGGAGGTGACAGCGACACTAGCTGTAATGCTAGAAGAGATGTCAGAGCCGAGGAGGAAGAAACTGCACTGGCTGTGTCGGTCAGATCCTAAGTTCAGATCTCTCAAACACGGCAATCACGGAAGGCAGAAGCAAGGTCTGAACTGCATAGAACGGACAGGAAAGCATCAAGATGAAGACAGACAGTTTAAAAGGTAGACTTCATAACCTGAGGCCATGGAGGCATGGATTAAAAGGCAACCCCATGATGACTAAATGTAAGGCTTTTAGGAGCTGGAGGGATATTTCAATAGCAGAGCTGTGCTTAACATGTATGAGGCTGTGGGTTCAACTCCAAAGACGAGAAAGAAGTCACCATTAGTCATTGGTTTACATTCAGATCTCTGATTTCCACATACCAGATGTAGAACTCACTCAGAGAAAACTGCTTATTCTCTCTACATCTTGTTTCTTTCCCATAACTCAAGATATAAAATCTTCACAGGACTGTTAAAAAAAAACAAAAAACAACTTGTGTGTAAGCACACATATATACAGCAGGCAGATGTTGTTTGATGGAACAATGCAAATTTATTATTAATATCATTCAAATGAGACAAAGAAATAAAATAAATGTAAGGGGTTTAAGAGAGCAAGGCATAGTGGCTCACAGAAATGATGCCAGCACCCAGGAAGCTGAGGCCACAAGTCACAAATTCCAGACCAAGCTAGGCTATACTGCAATATTCTGGGGAGGGGGCAGGGAGGTTAAGAAGTTGGGATGGACAGTTGGACTACAGAGGGAAAGGAAGAAGGAACAGACTCTAAATTCTAGCTTGAATACTGATGCTATTTGGTGAAATGAGAAACAAGTTTGAATAAGCATTCTTTTTCAAATATACTGACTTCACAATGCCATGGCAGTAGGTGGGTAAATATGGAGCTATGAAGAAAAAGAAACAGAGCAAGCTAGAGAGCTGACATTCATAGACAGACAGTAATTGCTAAATACCTGGGCATTGATGAGAGCTCCCAGGGAATGAATGTGCAGAGTGAAGAGCTGACAGGAGGTAAAAGCCAGGAAGTACCAACATTCAAAGGACCAAAAACAAGAAACCAGAAGATAATGGTAGCATCTGTCCAGAACCAAAAGGAAAAAGGTGTCTCAAAGGAAAGAGAACACTCAGCCAGCCGGGCAGTGGTGGCACACGCCTTTAACCCCAGCACTCGGGAAGCAGAGTCAGGCGGATCTCTGTGAGTTCGAGGCCAGCCTGGTCTACAGAGTGAGATCCAGGACAGACACCCAAACTACACAGAGAAACCCTGTCTCAAAAAAAAAAGAGCACTCAGGCAAATCAAGCTGCCAAGCAGGAGAACGAGTGAAGAACTTTGTCTTCAATGAGTGGAGCCCTGCTAGACCCTCAACACACAGATTGAAGAGAGGCCAATTGTGGAGAGAGCTGAGGAGAAACAGGACACCCTGCAGTAAGGACCCTGAGCAAAGACAAAGGGACACACGAGAGATGCAGGACTAAAAGGCGGAGGGTCAGAAAACAATGTAAGCTGACACTTAAGGCAGGAAAGGACAAAGCCTGGCCACGGGATTGAGAGGAGGATGTGGGGAAAGACAGGGAGAAGAGGCCAAACGCTGTCTGTAGGTCACACCAGACACAACGAGGCGACATTAAAAGACTGTTGACTGTGGACAGGGAAGCCATCACTCTGGCTTGACAGCTTGCTTCCCTCATTCACACTAGTCTTGATAATCAGAAATGGGGCGTCTCATTCTCTTCAGCTGTTGTCATAACATCAGAATGAGATTTCAAATACACTAACTACTTCTCCATTGTGTTAGCTTTACTAACCTCCTTTTCAGATCTGGATTTTTATGTTTAATTATGTGTATCTGTGAGGAAGAGAATGCACATGAGTTTGGTGTCCTAGGAGGCCAGATAGAAGGAGCTCCAGGTGGGCGGGAGGTGCCCAGGCTGAGTGCTGAGAAGCGAACTCCTGCACTCTGTAAGAGCACACTCACTCAACCACTGAGCCATCTCTCTAGCCTTCCCTTTGTATTTCTTTTTGGAGATTTTTTTATAATATCTCCTCAGTTTCATCATTAAATTCCTTTTCTCTAAGGTACTCATATTCGAGCACTGTCTATCATATGTTTTAAAAAGACTCAACAAGGTGCGATTAACACACACACACACACACACACACACACACACACACACACACACAGAGCTAGTAAAATTTAAAAACAAAAAAAATGTTACATGAAATTGCAAAGATGGCTTTAGTGGTTAAGGGCAGTTCCTGCTCTTCCAGCCAAATCTGATCCCTAGCACCCATGTGGAAGCTCACAATCATCTGTAACTTTCATTTCAAGGGATCCAGTACCCTCTTCTGGCCTCGCAGGTACCTGACACAAATGCAGTACATAAACATATATGCAAGTGAAACATTCACCCTCATAAAAAAGAAACACAGCTTTTTAAGAAGGGTTAAATTCATAGTTTCAGTTCTCCATTTCTTTAATCTATCATTTAGACACGCGCATATGACATTTATGCAGAAAGCTGTTTCTGTTCAGAGCAACTGAACTATATGTTCATGATTTTAAGTTTCATTACCTGCCATAGAAGGAATCTATGGCCCTTCCATATTTCACAAGGGTTTCAATAATAATAATAATAATAATAATAATAATAATAACAACAGTAATAATAATTTATACCATGTATTCTAATATCTATTAGTTATCCAGCAAGAAAGCTAGGCACATCATATAAACTATTTTTATCATCCCAGTACCTATGGAAAACAGATATTATTCTTCCCATTTTACAGATGAAATAAATGTGGAGAGGTTAGGTGAAATGCCCAGGATTACAAAGCTGACATTCAAGTCTAGTTCCACATCCTTGAATTTATGGGCACCAAACTAAAATGTCTCAGACTATTAACAAACTAGGTTCTTTAATATATGTCAGATGAGATATTAAATCATAAAAATAAACTTTTAAATGATAAAAGTACATTTAATTTAAACCAGACACACTATGCTAACATGTCTCCCCTATGGCATAATAACTTCACTTCTAATTGTTTCAATGTTGGAGAAGACACATAAAGGAAGCTAGAACCAATTGTCGGAGTGTGTTTAAGATTAACTAGTCTATATCAAAAACCTTCACACCTGCTCCTTGCTATACACATTCAATCCGGCGAGCTTCCTTAGCAGCTAAATGCCTAGTTCAAAAATGTATTTGTCTCTCAAAGTTAAAAACCACAAAGGGCATAAATGTGTTTCAAAATCAGAACATTTTAACTTCTGATTAAAAACACTAAATTTCTTATTTCTCTGAATTTGAAAATCTAAATGAAAAACAAAAACATAATTTACTATGTATTTATCATACAGTGAACTCTCCCTACCAAGATTTTTTTTTTTCAGATAGCTAGTCATCCATTAAAACACTACGTGAAGAAGTCTAGATATTTAACCAAGAAAAAACATTGCCAGGTCATCTTTATTTTCCAAAACACACGCACACACAAATTCATTTATATATCATTATTTTACAAATATAAATAATACCAAGAATTCAAGTACAGTCAAGTGCAGACATAGTTCCTATTTGTTAATATGTAAACATAAACTAACTATATACATCACATGCCTTTGGCCCAGCTGCAAAATAAAAGACATCAAAAGAAACACTGCACTTGACTGTTCAGTTGCATTCTTATTGACAGTTCGTACCAATGCCTATGTAATTAAGATTACAGCTTTCAGTATCACTTAATGTAAACACCTAAATAGATATATCCTTCCCACTGGCAAATATCTCAGGACTTAAAATTCAATGATGAAGTATTCAAAATCTTAATTATGTTTCAATCCTTAAACACCATTAAAGAAATTATTCCTAGCCAAAATTGTTCCTATGTCAAAATGGGTATTATTTACAAGTTATAGGTGTAGAAAACAAAAATGCTTTTTTTTTTTTAAACTTTAGAATGCACAAAGTATCTAACAGCTATGTGGGTCTCTGCACATTCAGTGATAATACGTGCTTTTATTTTCAATGCCCAGTAGACAGGACTTGAACACACTGAACTTGCTAGGCAATCTGAATTTGAATAGTATTAAGCATATATCTAAAAGGCATTTTTTTGAGTACCACCAAAAAAAAAAAAAGGCAGTAACTGACATCAGCAAGACTACAAATATCCAGCAGAAGGCACATGGAGTTATTTACTACTGTGTCACCAAAGATTCTCCACTTGGTTCAAGATTAGAAACAGAATCAGCTCTGAGAACTGTTGACTTGGCTTCATTTGTTGATGTTTCCTCATTCTCTGTCTCTTCTTGTTTCGCCTCTGGCTCCTCTGAACCAGATGTTTTTTCAATCACTTGGCTCGTCTGCTCTGCCACTGGTATTTTGTCATCTCCCTGCTCTGTACTATTACCAAGAACATCTTGTTCTTCTAAAGATTCTGAAAAGAGAAAGACATAAGACTTCAGGAATATCCAAATGTCAAAACTGCTAAGTAAGGCAAAATCAAAGATAAACATACACATGTACTAAGACACATGTATTACCTTTTAGTCTTACCTTTTAAATCTTCTACAATAAGTACTGAACTATAGCATACTACTTAGGAATTAGCATAAAGGAAAAATTAAGGAAATAAACCCATACTTCTATAATTTCATATACAATATGCTTCTAATGGTCCATCTGTAAGTTCCGCATCCAATCTCAAGGCTTCAACAGGATGAGATACTGTAAGTGCACTGATTTTTTTTTTTTTTTTTTAATGACGACACGAACTTGAGACACCTGGAAGAGGGAACTCAACTGAAGAACTACCTCCATCAGATTGGCCTGTGGGCTTAGGGCATTTCTTGATTAATGACTGATGCGGGAGGAGCCCAGCCCACTGTGGACAGTGCCACCCTTGGGCAGGTGACCTTGAGTCATATTTTTAAAAAAAGCAAGCTGATGAGAGAGAGGAGGGAGTCTGCAGGCAGGGGACGCTGAGATCATGATGGGAGGATGTGCACAGATGACCAGTCACACTGGTGAAAGCCCATGAACTGTGAACTGGTGGCTGTGGAGCCCCCATGGGACTGTACTAGGCCCTCTGGATACGGAAGACAGTTGTTTGGCTCGGACTGTTTGGGGGGCACCCAGGCAGGGGGATCGGGATCCATCCCTGGTGCATGGGCAGGCTTCTGGGAATCAGATGCCTGCAGTGTGGTACCTTGTGCAGCCTTGGTGCAGTGGGAAGGGGCTTGAACCTGTCTAGGCTCAGTGTGCCGGGCTCTGCTGACTCCCCATGGGAGACCTTGATTTGGGGGATGTGGGGATGTGGGATGGCTTGGGAGAGAGGGCTGGGGGTTGGGAGGAGGTGGGATCTGTGGGTGGTATGTAGAGTGAGTAGAAAATTTCTTAATAAAGAAAAATGAAAAAAAAAAGAATAGAAAAAAAAAAAAAAAGCAAGTTGAGCAAGTCATAGGGAGTAAGCCAGTAAGCAGCACCCTCCACAATCTCTACTTCAGTTCCTGCCTCCAGGTTCTGAGTTCCTGACCCAGCATCCCTCAATGATGGACTGTGGCAAGGGAGTTGGTAGTTACAGGGTGAAATAAAATGTTTCTTCCATGAAATTCGTTCTTTAAAAATGTTTTATCACAGCAGTAGAGAAACCTAACTAGGACAATAAGGCAAGAGTCTAGAAAACAAAACAAATGTACAATCTCCCATGTTACTGAACAGAAAATTGTTTTCCTTACACCTAAGCAAAACTGTAAGCAATGTAAAGTGTATGCTTTTGTGTATATGCATATATGTGCATGTAGATATGGATGTATATGTAGGCAGTACTCTCCAGACCTTATATACATCTCCATTATTCAAGGATGAGAGAAGTCAAGATCCATCTTTCCAACTGTATATCTTGTCTCTCTTTATGCCTATCCAAGCCCTCACTATTGAAACTTAGGGATTAGAGTATGCTGCATACTTCAGTATGCTAGGACAAAGAGAAAGAAAGGTCTTTTTCCTTCTGTCTATACACAGAAAGTTTGTCTCCACACAAAAATTTACTCCCTTTAAGTTCTAATTATTTTTGAGTTTTAATTTAAATCTCTTAATAATAATTTAATGAAAAGTTTATGAAGTAAACTCTCTTAAATTCTTTAGATATTGAAGAATGAGCTGGAGGAGGAAGTGACAGAAGCAGCGAAGGCCTGGAGTCACCTAGTTTTCAAGTCAAAGGGACTTTAAGGCATTCCCTTCTTTCATAATAAACCTAATATTCTTGCTAGCAGAAAAGTAATTAAACCACATTAGCTAAGCAAAAGACAAAATTTCCTATACTCATAAATGTTCTTTATGATAAACTACAAGTGCTGTTGATGCAAAAAAAAAAAAAATCTGGGGGAAGGTCAGCCTGCTTAAGGAAAGATTCTAGCTAAATTCCTTGTAACATAAGGCAAAATTTCACAAATTAAATAGTTTTGCAAGAAAATTATATGTATTATACACACACCATTGTAGAAATACTAGAAATCCATGGTTTTAGCATAAACACACTTTTTGACAGAACTTGGAAAATATTTTTAAGGTATTAACTCCTAAAACAGATATCCTGGACTCCCATCTACAGGATTAGTTACAACTTTCTCCTTTTACAGAATAAAGGGCCCAGATTCCATAGTTAGGGGCATCCACATAATGATGTCTTACTGTATGATAATCCAAATAGTAGTGATCACAAAAAGTAGTGAGGAAAGATCATAAATCACACTTGTGATACATGATTAGAGAAATCTGGTTGATGGAAGAAAAGCAGTAGGTCACTCAGTTTTGTTAAATGAGCAGGCAGAAAGGAGAAGCAGAAAGGGCAAGTGAAACTCTATGGATATAAACAAATCATGTCTGCTACAAAAGCAAGTTCTTCTGCAGAAAACTTAGGAGTTATAACCATTTGTAATTCAACCCTCACAGAATTTATTCACAGTAGAATTTTAAGAGTCACAGTTTTCCAAAACTCTCTGGCCATAAACCAATATTTATTCAGCAAGAACTTTGTCATTTGTGTAGTAAGCCTTCTGAAACCAACCCATCAAGCCACATAAAATGAAAAAACAAAAAGCTAATAACATAGGGCAAAACCAACAAACACCATGTTTAAGTGAACACAGGCACACACCATTGGCTAAATTCTAACCTGACTAACACAACAGCAAAGGGGTCACAGCTCAAAGTTTATTATATTAAACTTTCGCAATATTACTAACTTTGAAAACTTAACCAAGTCAAAGCTAATTTTAAAATTCTAGGTTTGCATAGAAAGCTAATACAAAGAATGGAACTAGAAATTTTAAACATCTATAATACATGAATTCAAAAAATAGCATATGTCTCAATAATTAGAAAATATGACACAGTTTCCAGTCAAAATTATATTTCAGAAAATACATGGAAAACTAAAAACTTGGTGAAATGATAAGTAAGGATTGAAATAACTGAAATGCCTATTTATAAGTACTTTTCTTCTCTTGGGTTGATCTGTAGGAAACAATCTTGATGGGAACAATACTAAAAGACACTGGCATGTTACACACCTATGACACAAATCAGTTAGCATTGATGTTGAGAGGCCAAGTCTACCTTACAGGAAACCATACAAACAAGAGCTAAAAGACCAGGTACACAGTATTAACAGATCCATAACAATTTTACATTTAAACATTAGAGCATTATAAGAAGACCATGTACTATCCCCAAAGTACTTATTTCTATGGGAGCATCATTTGCCTGTTACAACAAAAACAAAAATTAGTTTTGTTTTGTTTAATGAAGCTTCAGTTTAAACTAGTTTGGTAATATAAAATACAGTTTAAAAGACATTAGTATTTGACAATAAGATACCAAGAGACTAAGACTCAAAATAATGATCTGAATGACCTCATCCTATCCACCACCTTTATGATAATATCCACTCCAATATTACTAAGACAGCAGTGCTTTTCTACCAAAACAAATAGCAACTAGTAACTGACTGTTTAGGCTTAGCCCCAGCTCAGCTAGATAACTCAAACTCAAAACAATGTAACTGTATAATAAAAATACTATTGCTTCACCTACACACACACACACACACACACACATGCAAAAACATATGAACCTTACCTTAAATTTAGATTTTTATCCTAGCTCTTAAGAAAGAAAACTAAATAATTTAGCAAAAAAAAAAAATTGTTTTTGCTTTGTGGAGAAACCAAAACTTGGCGTTCTTAACATACCAGTGCTCACTATACATGTACACAATACATATTCCTTCCCATTATTAAGTTAAAACCGACAATTTCAGTCTTTAAGTCATAGGTTGTAAAGAAGACATTTTTGCCTTCCTTAGGGTCAGTATATTTAAGGAACAAAGGCATGAATTCATTTTTATGAATTACAATTCATAAAAATGACTCAATAAATAACCCAATTAAATTATAACCAGTTTTTAAAAAATAGTTAAAATTCAAAACATAGACTATTATCTAGTTATTTGTCATTGGTAAACAATTCAATTAAAACAATTAAGAGTTTCATTACAGAGCAATGACTTAAACCACCTAAACTATTGGGTGGAAGTGTTTAAAAAAAGGAATCAGAAGATCAAATTATTCAGAAAGCTCAACATAAACAAAGGTTGAAGCTTTGATGAGGAGTCTTTTATATAAACAGGAGCCAACAAAATTTTCATTATCAAATGGTAAAATTTCCTAGAGCATCATAAGAAAAACACTAAAAACAATTCTTATTCATTCACTGTAACCTAATAGTAACAGTATTTTGCAAATAAGAAAAAAAGAATAGACATCAGGTTATCAAATTTTATATTATATTAAGTTTACTTAACTATCAGTATTGGATAGAAGGCATGAATTTTCATATTACCGAGTGAATAAAAGATTATTTTCAACTAAAGCAATTACCTGGGACCTAGGCAAACATAATTAAGTAATGGAAACAATATTTTTTTCAAACATGACAGCAAAAACAGAAGCACTAAACTCACACAAGAATCTGGAGACCTCACTGCTCTGATGACTTCATCTGTGACTAGAATGCTAGCTATGAAGCACTTTGGAAAGGGTTTTATTTACGATCACTATTAGTGCTGGGGTGGTGCATGTGCCACAGCATGCGTGTCAAAACCAAAGGACGACCCTGTGGAGAGGTTCTCTCTTTCCACCTTTCCACAGACTCAAGGGATCAAACTTGCCTCATCAAACTTTCATGGCAAGTGCGTTTGCTGACCCCAGTTTTGGGGATAGGAAAAAAAACAATTAACCACTTACTTTAATGTCAGTTGGCAGAGTTAATTTTTTATGTATTTATGGATTGTGTATTTATACATTATCATCTAATCATAAAAGGAAATAATTAATGTAAAAGCAAGTCCTTTTTTGGTATCTAGTACAATTTTAAAAATACAGCAATACACCTAGTTTCTTGTGGTTTTGTTATCTGTTATCAAAGTATCTGGATTACAATTCTAGAATGTAAAAAAGTTCAAGATTAACAGGAATTTCTTCTAGGTCTCTTTGGTAAAAATTTGACAAGATTCCATTTCTAAATGATAGAAAACTTTTTAAAACCTCATCCTAAATGTGAATTCTTCTAATATCAGAATCCAGACAAAACTTAACTGCAGAGACATGTGGCACAGACTAGGAGGAAAAGTTTTTAGTTCTAGATCATTGATCAGAAGCAAGTTACCTTTCCAGTGTAAATTCTGTAAATTCAGCAACATATCTGACCAGTTCCTGCTCTCAAGAAGTTATTTCAATATGCTTTAAAAATACAAAAGGAAAACAAAATTTCTGCCCAGTCCTCACTTTCCTATAACACTGATGAATTTAGAAATTAGAACTTTAGCCGGGCGGTGGTGGCGCACGCCTTTAATCCCAGCACTCGGGAGGCAGAGCCAGGCGGATCTCTGTGAGTTCGAGGCCAGCCTGGGCTACCAAGTGAGTTCCAGGAAAAGGCGCAAAGCTACACAGAGAAACCCTGTCTCGAAAAACCAAAAAAAAAAAAAAAGAAATTAGAACTTTAATCTCCAACTACATTGGCAATTAGCATAAAGTTGATGACTGAAATCATACTGTCTTATTTAATAGCTCAATTTAACCACCAGTGTTTAAAATAAATGCAGCTCTCTTTGTTCATCAGAAATGCTTGGCATCATTTACTATAGGATCCATCTTTGGACTGATAACTGTATCGTAGTGTAATAATAGGAGTCTTGGAGAAAAGTTTCCATCTTCTGAAGAAACAAGAAGAAAAAAGGTGGCCGGCCACTCTGATGAATCCAAAGAGAAGTATGAAAAAGTTACGACTCTAAAAACGTCCTTAGCAAAATGGAATTACTGCTTCAGCTTTTAGTACTAAGGAGTCATCAGACCCTGCCTCAAGTTTAGTCTTCACCTATTAACATTACCTTACTGGGGTTCACTTTGAGCCAGTTAGACTTCATTCCGGAGATTTCAGATAGAAAATGAGACATCTGAGGTATTGTTCCTCCTAGATTAGATGAGAAGGAAAGGTATAGCTGTGTGTTGTTTGCTAACTATCCATCTTGACCTTAGTAGAAGAAATAAAGAATAGGACCCATTATCAAGATTTATATTTTATTGGAGTTTTTTTTTCTTCTCTTTAAAAAAAAAATCAAACAAAAAATACTACTGGCTTTCAAGCATTCACTTTAGCTTTCATAAGCAAGGTTACTCATGGAAGGGACTTCAGTGTTTTCCTCTAGATCTTCGGTATAAAACCCTTTATTCTCAGTTCCAAGAGGCTGCAATGCCAAGGCAGATGGTTTGCATGTGTCAGCATGCAGCTCAGAGCATGACTTAAAGCAAAAACAAGGTTGACACTGTGTTTGGAGTTGATGCTGCAGACTTGGAGACGAAGATGCATTCACTCAGCGTTGGAAGGACACAGGCTCAGTCACAGCTGTCTGTATTCATGTTCACTTTGACACTTGTTAGTAAGCCAAAAGCCAAGCCCAATTCCACACATATTTCAGGTTCATTCCTCAAAGTTTAAAAAAAAAACCTTGACTCTCATACTAACCTTCTGATATCTAAAATATTCACTGCTTCATATAATCCAGCTAAAGCAATTTTAATGCTTTTATGAAAGATAAATCAAAAGTATATAAATGATAATTGCTACTAAATTTGTGAACTTCCAGGATGTTTTTATACACTAGGCAACAGTACCAAAATACTATGGTCTGTTTCATAATTTTAGCCATCTTCATAATTTAGAACAGAGTAACAAAAAAAATGAGTGAATACTAATAACGAGAAATAGCTGGCAGTTTTCTATTTCACCTTTTCCATTTTTTCATGAAACTTCCTTAAGAATTCTTAAGATAGACTTGCAAGAATAATTCTAAAACACAAGCTCTGATAAATCTTATTTCCATACAACCAAGTGACTCCTTTATCACTGGCCCTGTTAAGCTCATGGACTTCTAATAAACTGTCCAAATGAAACAAAGTGCTATTACTATTAACCAAATTGTCCAAAACATGCAAAGATGACGTTCCAACTCCTAAGTTTCCTGCTTTCTGGTCATTTCTACCAATGACCAACCTGAATGGTAGACATACACCTATTCTACCCACACATATTCTAAATATTTTGTCCTTAGAACAGTTGTTTCATGATTTCAGTGCTTCATTTAGACACACCAAATGATTCCACGGGAGCATCACTAATAAGTCTCTTGGACTTCAGAAGAGTTCATTCCATACACAATGCTTAGCCAATTGGTGCTAGATGCTGTTGATCACAACATAATCTGCATTTGAAAACTGAAACACATCAATCATATCCATCACAGAAGAAGCCATCAGTGCAACAGCTGACATATGCATGCTGAAGAACTTGATAAATTAACCCATTGTCATCTTATAAGTATTGTGCTCTTATTATTAAGCTACACACAGTACCAAGACAAACACTTCAGTTAACAGATTCCTACCTTCACTGAACTGGCTCTCTGGTGAGGGTACACTTTCTGATGACATGGGACCAGCTGAACTTGAGCCTTCCACTGCTTGCTTCTTTTCAAAACTAAACTCTGGAAGTCGTGGAGCTTGAGGTCTGGTTTTTCTTGCAGGATTCAAGAAAAAACAGTAGGCACATCGAAAAGCTGCATAGAATTTTTTTTGAATAAAGAAAAAAAATCAACCAAATCAAGAACAAACCAGATAACTCACAAGATTACTTTTATAAATAGTCAGACTCAAGTTATAAATTTATAACTTCTGAATTTGTTACCTTACTATTACAATAGGTGTTCTAATCAACATTAATTTCAAAGCATACTACATGATTACTATGAGAATTCAAATATTAATTTTAAAGTAGAAAAGGTGTAACAAGTTAAATAGCAGTTTAATAGCAAAACTATATAAATTATTAAATACTTGACTGAACTTGCATTTCTAGTCAATAGAATAATTACATATTTTAAAACCCAGAATCTTGTCCAAGAAGATATAGTGTTATATCCCTAAAGCAAAATTTATCACGTGAGCATTTAATAATGGCTGCGTGTGAAAATAATTGGTGATCTTAAAAGTATATGTTAATGCTTAGATGCCACCCCAGTAATTAAATCAGACTCCCTGTAGGTAGGTCTGGGTAGCAGAATATCTGAAAACAGCTAGCCTAGAAGCTGTGCATTTTAAAAAAGAATTGAGTTAGCTTTTCTCCTTCATTTTTAGTATTAAATAAGGAGACAATGTACCTGGTTAATATGTACAGGCAGTACCTAAAATAAAATGATATTACACGGGAGTAGATGAGAATAATATATTTAAGAGTAAAATATTTAAACCTAACTCTCCAAAACTCCTTACCAATGTATTCAAACTCTTCCTTTAAAGCCATGCCATTGTGGGAAAAACACTGCTGACATATGAGGGCGTACCTACACCACAAAGGAAAATAACACACCGGTTACAACTACATATAAAGCTCACCAGAGAGGCCACTCAGCCATTGTGACTTATATCAAAACAGATGACTATGCCATAATAAACAAATGTTAGCAAATCATTAATAACACTCCTTAAGCAAAAGCTGAAGTTAACCAAAACCAAAATTTCAACCAGTTTGAAATATAATTTAAGAAGTGGCAGTATAGCTTATTGATAGGATGCTTGCTTAGCATGTGCGAGATCCTCAGTTCTTTTCCCAGCACCTAATAAATAAATACTTAAAAATAAAACAAACACAGAACATAAAGCATTTAAATGTATACATGTATATATAAACAGATGTATATATGTGTGTACATATGTATCTATAGTTTATACATGATATTAAAAATCAACTGAAGAACAGTTGAATATATCCTAAGTCAACAGAAACAAGTTTAGTAATCAAGGGCTTGAGAAATAGCTCAGCAGTGAAGATCATAGTATATACTGCTCTTCCAGACCTGAGTTTGATTCCTAGCACCTATAACAGGCATCTCACAACCACCTGTAACTCTAGCTCCAGGATTCATGCCTCTGTCTTCTTTGTGTACCTACATTAATATTCACAGACACACATACATATACACAACTTAAAAAATAATAAAAAATGGTTTTTTTTTAAGTTTAGCAACAAACAAATTTCTCAATGATTTATTCCTTGGTATGATAGCTTCCAAATTTGTGATTTCATAAAATCGGAAATGATGCAACCTTCTTAGAGATTCACAACAAATATAAAAAATAAAATAAAAAGAAGCCCTGAGAAATCTTGCAGAAAATAAATACATTTAATTCTATATAATTAAGGCCAATAGTAAAATTTTATATGATGTGGTTCCTATACCTTTCTCATTATCAGTTACACTTAAACATCATTCTCATTTTCTGTTCTATAATCAGAACTCAACAGATTCTTGGCTTAATCAAATCATTCTGTTTTGAATAACATACAACTTATATTAGAATTAAACTATGTTCCCTTTATGAAACTAATACCAACAAGTAAAGCTGTCAAACATGTACTCTACTATCCCTTTTTTGAAAGCCTACAAATGTTTTGCACACTCATAACTACCTTCCTAGATTTATGGTAAGGACCAAGTAATATAATAATCTGAAAAACATTTGAAAAATAGTAAGAGTTAAATAATGCAAATTGTTTTCATTACTATTGGAAGTATTTCCATCATCACCAACAACAGTGATACACATTAAAAAACCAATTTCCCATTAACCTACCAGGTTTTTGCTATTTTTGCTCTCTTCATGTTTAATAGTTTGAACAAAATAATTCAATTTCTCTAATATGATAGCAGAATTAAATGTACACATACAAGCCACAAAACATCACAGATATGTACATACACTGCCAATAATGTTGTTTTCATGTCCCTTTACCTACTAGCTTAGCAAACATTACCTGTTCTGTGGACCATCACCAACTAAATATTCCACAATTCTATCCAGAGCACCTCGTTCTCGGGGGAGAATGGGTCTTGCTAAGGGTGGACCTGGAGGATGATGGCCTAGTAAATAAATAAAAACACATGAAATTTGTATATATAAGATACATACACAAGATTTAATCCAACTGCCAAAGTGATTTAGGTGTGTTAGAACATTTAAAAGATTTTAAAACAATAAAATACTAACTCTTATAAATCTCTATACAGCATTAAATGTTTAATGAACCATACTATAAAAATCTACTATATATGTACATCAGAACCACCAATGTAATTTATTAGGATATGAAACTATGTTGGGTTCTGTACAAACTAATTTTTAAAATACCCTATTCCTAAAAGCCTATGGTAATAATTTAGAGACTTTTACTTTGGACTCAGAGTAACAGATTAGGGTTACCTTCCCCAAAGATTGTGAGAAATAGATGAAGTATATTAAGAATTAACAACATGTGTAGCAAGCAATATAGGTTAAATTTCCCTTAGAAAACTAAAAACCAAGAAAAACCCTGCAAACAGACCAGCCTTTTGCTTACAGACAGTTTCTAAGCAGAGGAAGGGAGCTAACCCCAGAGGAACTACAGCTGTCTCCCAGAGCTGAAAAGATAGCACTGGAAGTCTAGGGAAACCACCGCAGCTGAAATTCACATGACAGTGTCAAAGACGACATGAAGAAAAAAATTCACTTAAGTGTTGTGGAATATGACTTTAACTATGCAAAGGTGTGTTGCATTTATTTATGTTGCATTTGTTTAACTAGGCAAAGATGTGCTACATCTATTTATGCTGCATGTGTTTAATTATGTAAAGATGTGTTGTTGTTTTACCTTGCCTGCTTAAGGCACCTGATTGGTATAATAAAAAGCTGAACAGCCAATAGCTAGGCAGTAGAGGGATAGGAGGCAGGCAGAGAGAATAAGCAGGAGGAGGAATCTAGGCTCGAGAGAGAAGAAATTGAAGGAAACGGCCACGGCCAGCCAGCCAGGCAGCCACCAGACAGTCAGACACAGAAGTAGCAGAAAAAGTAGGACATAAAGAATGAAAGAAAGGTAAAAAGCCCTGAGGCAAAATGTAGATGAAGAAAAACAGGTTAATTTCAGATTAAAAAAAAAAAAAAGCTAGCCAGAAACAAGCCTAATGTACAGCCCAGCATTCAGAACTAATAAGAAGTCTCCATGTCATGACCTGGGAGCTGGCTGGTGGCCCAAAAGAAAGTCTGCTACACTTAAGCACTACAGAGTGCCTCTGAAACACTGAGCACACTACTGACCAGGCCATGTATCTAAAAATCTACCTGAGAGGAGAAAAATCTCCTCTAAAAGATTGAAGGAAACAGTATTCACACACAGTCAGAATGAGTGCTTATTTCCAAGAGCTAGAATAGAAAATCTCAAAAAACAAAAACAAAAAAAGGGGGAGGGGAGAGGAGGAGAAAGAAGAAACATAGTAATGTAAAATTTGCAACGTCTGGCATTCAAAAAATACTAGCCATGCAAACAAACAAACGAACAAAAATACAATGTATAATGAGAAAAATTGTTTGAGATATGACTGAAATGGTAGGTAAAAATACTAAAACATTTCTACATGTTTGAGAACCTAAGTATGCTTAATAAAGACATGAGAAAAAACTACAAGTACACTAAACTTCACAGATGAAGTCTACAATGTGTAGGATAAAAATAATCCACAGATGAGATAAACAGACATTTAGACATTATAAAAAAAGATATTGGTGTACTTGAAGACATAGCAATAGAAACCATACAAAATAAAAATTAAACGGGGCAGGGGGAAGAATTAGTAAGTTGTAGAACAATTTCAAACAGTCAAATGAACAGTTCTGTAGGGAGAAGAAAAATATACATAATTGAAGAAATAATATATCTTTTTTCCAAATTTGAAAGTTTTAAAACCACAGACCAAAGAATCTTACAAATCCCAAACACAAGACACACAATTTTGCACACACACACCCCAAAAATGATCAAACTGCTTAACAGGAGGCCAAAAGGGTTACATTATGGAAAAAAAAATGAGAGCAGACTTTTCATCAGATGCAAGCTAAAATGAAACTTATCTTTAACATTCTGAAAATGAAAGCTGTCAGACTAGAATCTGCATCCAGCATAAATGTCTTTTATAAATGAAGACAAGGCAAAATGAGGTCTTTTTCCAAATGTTCAAAACAAAGAATTCATCATTGGCCAAACTACATTTCAAGAATAATTTTTAAAAGTCCTTGAAGCCAAAGGAAGAGATGACAAGAAATGAATCTAAGCTTCAGTGGTAGCTCAGCTGTTAAAGCACTGGTTGCTCTTTCAGAGGAGCTGGATTTGTTTGCCAGCACCCACATGGAGGCTCACAACCATCTGTAACTCCAGTCCCATAACATCTGATGCCCTCTTCTGTCCTCCACGGGAGCTAGGCTCACAAACATAGAAGGGTGGGCTTGGTTGTGAACACCTTTGATCCCAGCACTTGGGAGGCAGAAGCTTGTGGAACTCTGTGTACACAGCAGGTTCCATGTCAGCCAAGGCTATATACTGAGACTGCATAACTGATGAAATAAAAAATAACTGTGAGATTTATAATATGTGTAGAAGTAAAATGTAAAATAAAAGCAAGAGAACTAAAATAAATACTAAATAAATAGCACAAGAGAGGGAAAATGTTAAATATATTTTCATCAGATTTTTACAACTGTGAGACGTATCATATCACATGAACAACTGTGATTAGAGGTATTTACTAAATCTCAACACAGCCATTAAAATCACATGCCAAAAGAAGTGTTATAAACAATACAGCAGTGAAAAAGGATTAAATTGTAGTCATAAAAACCTTCAGTTCAAGGGGAGGCAGCCAATGAGAAGAAGGGTAGCACAGGCGTGGGACAAATGAGTTCATTTTCACATGGAACGTTTAAACTCAAACCCAAACATAAGCACTGCATCATGGTCAGCACCCCACAATGAAACAGGATGTCAGACTGGACAAAGAAGCAACTCTTCAATATACGCTGTGTATATATTTTTAAGAACAGGGAAAATAAATTTTAAGTAAAATATAAAACTATGCTAACATGAAGCATAAGAAACCTTAGATGGCCAGGCGGTGGTGGCGCATGCCTTTAATCCCAGCACTCGGGAGGCAGAGGCAGGCGGATCTCTGTGAGTTTGAGGCCAGCCTGGGCTACCAAGTGAGTTCCAGGAAAGGCGCAAAGCTACACAGAGAAACCCTGTCTCGAAAAACCAAAAAAAAAAAAAAAAAAACAGAAAAGAAACCTTAGATGACTATACAGTTCACAAGGACAAAGGCATTAGCTTATCAAGAACTAGGGGCCACCCAGATGGCTCAGGGGTAAAGGTGCTTGCCACCAAGCCTGATGTCAGGAGTTCAATCTCTGGAACCTACACGGTGGAGAGAGCCTAATCCAGTAAGTTTTCTTCTGACCTCCATACACATGCACACACCCATGCATACACACCCATAAATGAATAAGTGTTACAGTTTTTCCTTAAAGAACCATGCCAAACATGTAAGTGCATCATAACAGAACTTCAAACACATGAAACAAACACTAATAGAAATTTAAGAAAAAATAGACAAATATAAAATTACAGTTGAAGGTTTTAACATTTTCCTACCAATAATTGATAAAAAATTAAATCTACATAAAATCAGAAAAAAAAGACTTGAACACTCACTACTAACAGCTTTATCTAATGGATTTTTACCCAACAGGAACAAATACATGTTTTTTTTTCAAGCAGAGAGAAAGCAGTTACCAAGGTATGACGTAATAGGTCATTATACAAGTCTTAATACATTTAATCAGATCCAAACAGCACACAGTATATTTTCTGACTACAGAAGAATTAGAATCAGCATCAGGAAACATCTTAAAGCTCACAAAACATTTAAGACTATGTAACATATCTAACTAACCCAGGATGAAAAGCAGAATCAAAACAGAAATCAGAAAATACTTAGCTAAATTAAAAAAAAAAAAGGAAACATAAAAATGTATGTGTAGCTAGTGTAGTACTCAGGCAAACATTCTACCACTGAGCTACATTCCCAGTTTCCAAACTGGATTTTGAAAGCATTCACATCAACTTAACTTGCTGGAGTATTTTACTTCTACATATTTAAAATGAACATGTACACAAAGCAATCTGGATACATAAAAGATTTCATTAAAGTATCTTAAGCTTCCTGCAACTTGGTAATAACTTAGTTAAATAACTTGGCAACTTCGAAAATAATGCACCTTGGCCGGGCAGTGGTGGCGCACGCCTTTAATCCCAGCACTCGGGAGGCAGAGGCAGGCGGATCTTTGTGAGTTCAAGGCCAGCCTGGTCTACAGAGTAAGCTCCAGGAAAGGCACAAAGCTACACAGAGAAACCCTGTCTCGAAAACCAAAAAAAAAAAAGAAAATAATGCACCTTAATACTCATGTTGTCATGGGGAACAGTAAATAATAACCATCAAAAGCAATTATTGTAGGAATACTGGGCATCTTTACAGTTTGGCAAATTATCAAGTACCTGCTGGTTATTAATTTTCAAACATATGGGAGCACTGCGGTAATATACATTAAATTGATTCTCTCACAAACATGTTGGAATAGAAAATGAATTATTAATTTTCTCTATAATAAATTATTTAACTAATTCATATTTTTGGCAATGTACAATATAAACAGTATTTCCACAGAAACTAATTAGAAACTTAGGCAACACATGCTTTACTTACATGTACATGAAATCTAAGCTACAGTTGCTTGTATAGCCCTATGCTATACAGTGTTGTCCTTACAACTATGTAAGTGGGTAAGCTGCATGGGAGTCAAAGACTCTCACCGGAGGTTCTTACATTCAATAACCAAAACTTGAATTTACAAATTATGGGTATCTCAAATCACCTAGATAACAACTGGAAAATGAATTGTTTTCAACCAATAAAACTTTCTCAGTTTCACAAAATATATGACTATTTTTATCACTACACATAAAATTTTGATGTATTATTAAAATCATTTTAAATACTAAGATTTTTATGCATTCCATTTATAGTCAGTTATTTTAATTTGTAAATCAATAGTTTCTTAGTCTTCTACAATGTTAGTTGCATTTTTACAGGAACACAAGCAAGAATCTACCATAAATAACACCGGGGCTTTTTATTTACATAAATGCTCTAATAACTCACTTGATTAAAGTAGTGTCTACTCTCAAAAATCATTACTCTATTTATATAGTAGCAATTAGTTATGAAGTACTAAAGTACCTGTATTAGAATTAAATACCATAAATAAAATATAGTTTACCCTTATTTAATAATCTGACATGGAAATCTACATGAAACAGCATCATCTGCTAAAGCAGTGAATAGATTTCCATGCCCTAATCACACTTCAAAAAAAAAAGTAGCTGGCCATATGTTAGACACCTGAATAAAATCTACAGATCTATCACACTATTAAGAGAACTTAAAAGGAACCTATCAGAAAACACTATAGTTCCATGACTTAAGAGAAAAAAATCTACTAGCTCATATTTACAAAAGTAATATCAGGCACTACAATGCTTGAATATTTTTCCTGAAATATGGTAATTGTCAAGTTTTAGTGTCTATATGAGGAATTAGCAAAGAATATGAGTACTTGCTAAAGTGCTCTCCTCTATCCCTACCATATATAAATCTGGAGCCATTCTAAGAATTGAATATAAAAAGATAATGCTACACTGTAGACTACAGAATGCTACAAAGTTTTATTGCCATTTAAACAAAGAAGCCATAACAGTTAAATGAGCTCAAGAAATAGGTTTTGGTATCACAAGGTGCCAGCTGTAAAGAGTTATAGCTAATTGAATATGGAACTCCCGCTTAATCAGATAACTGCTCTGCTATTTCCAAATGAAATGCCATTTCCATACTGTCTGAAAATGGCCCATTTTATTGGTAACCAGAGAAAACAATATAAACTGTAAATAACATTAAGTGCTCTGTTTACCCATTCCAGGCACTGAAGTAGCAGGGGATCCAAGGCGCCTGGGTAAGGCTGGAGCAATAGTCCTTTCTGGAGGTCCCCCAGGAGCTGAAGCATCCTTTGATGGCCCAGGAGATACTGGAACTTGTGAAGGAGGGCCCTGAGTAGAGCTTGCTGGTGCTGAGGAAAGGTTTCTTTGAGCTGCAGTTCGCTGACGAATCTCTGAGAATAATAAGTATATTCTATACTTAATGTCTAATACACCATATTAGCCACAACCATAAATGACATTTGCTAAAATTTTGTAGCACCAAAAGGCACTGTATCTAACCATTTACAATGCGAACTGTACATAACACCAAAACCAGAGAACTCTTTTAATAACCAGTAATTCAACTGTACATGTTTATACAACCAAACTAGCCAGCTGGTGGTGGCGCACACCTTTAATCCCAGAACTCAGGAGGCAGAGACAGGTGGATCTCTGTGAGACAGCCTGATCTACACAGTGAGTTCCAGGACAGCTAAGGCTACATACAGAGAAACTCTGTCTTGAGGAAAAACAACAACAACAAAGCAATTTAATTTGTCTATCTACTGACATCTTAAAAATAAATTCAAAATCACCACCCAGTTATGTGCCACATCCTTTTATATTAAGCCTTCCTAACTATGATACGGAAAAGGAAACATCAGAATTAGTGAAAATTTCAAACAGTAGATTTGCTTTTCAAGACTAAAAGTAACAATTTTAATGAGGAAATATATACATGTATATTCTGGAATAATAAAATAATTGAAGTAGTCATAAAAATGCTATTCAAAAAGGATGCTTCACTATTTAGGCACCTACCCTTCACACTATGGTGACTTTTGGCACATTTGTTTGCGCCAATCCATTCAGAGAAGGAAAACTCCCACTGTGTATACATGCTTTGTCATACATGAACCTCAGCTTTCAGTCAGAAATTAGAAGATTCTCTGGAGCAGAGATTGGTCAAATGTGCCAAATTTAATCTGCTGCCTGGTTTTGTAGTTTTATTGGATGATATTCTCTCTCTTGCTTACATATTATCTACAGCTGCTTTCAAACACTTGCAAAGTTGCAAAAAGGACCATATGGCTTTCAAAGCTATTTACTAACTGGCTACACAGACTATTTCATGATCCCTACTAGATGACATACATGAACTTCTAGCAGTCCCTTTTACACCTTAGCATTAGATATCAAGTAAAGAGACCCTTTGTAACTTTTTAATTCTATATATCACAAGCCTAAATTACTGGGCTAAAACTAAAGAAATCATATGTTCATTGGTCTAAACAGTAAAAGTGCATTAAACACTTTTGGTTTGGATTCTGCCTGACAGTTTAAAAACCGTTTTTGTTTGTTTAGACAGGGTACATATATCAAACTCCCCAGGTAACTGAGAAGGACCTGAAACTTCTGATCCTCCTGCCTCCATCTCCCTGTAGAATTAGAGGCATGCAGCATCAGGCCCAGGGCTTCACATATGCTACACAGACATTCTATCAACTGAGCTACACTCCAATCTTAAAGTAAATTCTCGACAGAAGGATGACTTAATACTTTTATTAATAATCAGTTAATAAAATTCAGTTACCAAGTATGAGAATATGCCTAGCTGTACTGGATTTAAATTCAAAATTAAGCCAATAGACTCCAACTATGTTAGAATAAACAAAAAGGAAGAAAATAAAGTTTAAAAGTAATTATAAAACATCATGTTATGACCAGAAGACTATATTCAAGCTTCCTTAATTTCAGCTATATTGTTTTCTTCATATACACACAGCCTTTTCTAAATTGATGACATCTCTCAATTTTGCTTCCTCATAATGAAAATAGTGAATCGCTATGGTTATTGTACAGAATGTGAAAATCAACAAAAAGAGCTTAGCCAAGCACATGAAAAGTACTTAATAAGTAGTCATTATTAGTATTAGCATTAATAAACTGGTTTCATAGATTACAATAACCAAAAACTAAGCAATCTAAGCCAAGTATAGTACTCCACATGGAATCCCAGTAGTATAAAGAGGCAAAGGCGAGGATTAACTCAAAGTCAGCTTGGGCTACATGGGAAGACCCAGGGTCAACAAACTCAAGGGTTGGGGTTATAGTTAAGTAGTGGAACAACTGCCAAGAACAAGTAAAGTCCTAAGTTCAATTCCTAATACTGGAAAAGTGAAAACTAAAAAAAGAATGTAAGTGCTCTTAAGCAATCTAGTATCTACAGTGATTATATTTTATAAGGAATGGAAAGATGACTTAGCAGTTAAAAGCATTGGTTGCTCCTGCAGAGTACTTAGGTTCAGTTCCTAGCACCTGCATGGTAGCTTACAACTGTCTGTAACCTCAGTTCTAGGGGATCCAGTCCCTGTTCGGTCCTCCACAGGTACCTGTAAGTCATGCAGCACACGTACATAAATGAAAAAAAAAAGTATACATATAAAACATCTGTATAAAACAAAAACCAAATATTTTTTAAATTATTTATTTATTTTATATGTATTTGCCTTTGTGTATGTATGCCCACCACATCCATGCCTGGTGTCTTCATCAGATCCCCAGAACTGGAGTTACAAATGGTTGTAAGTCACCATGTGGGTTCTGGGAAGGAAACCCAGGTTCTCCCTAAGAACAAGTGCTCTTCACCGCTGAGCCATCTCTCTAGCCTCTAAAAATTTCTTTTTTAAAAAATATGGTTATTAGGGAATTGAAGAGATGGTTCAGTGGTTAAGAGAAGTGGTTGTTTTTCCACAGGACCTGGGTTTGATTCCCAGGACCCATATGGCAACTCACAATGGTCTCTAACTCCAGTTCCTGGGGATCTAATAACCTCTTCTAGCCTCTTCCAGCACTAGGCACACACACGGTGTACAGATATGCATGCTGGCAAATCACTCATACAGATTACATAAAATAAAATATAGATATTAATTTATACATTAAATGGTTCACAAGTTATTTGAGTTTCTTTCATGAAAATCTAACTATGCAAAAATTAAAATCTGAGCCAGGCAGTGGTGGCGCACGCCTTTAATATCAGCACTCGGGAGGCAGAGCCAGGTGGATCTCTATGAGTTCGAGGCCAGCCTGGGCTACAGAGTAAGATCCAGGACAGGTACCAAAACTACACAGAGAAAACCTGTCTCGGAAAAAAAAAAAAAAAAAAACAGAAAAAAAATTAAAATCTGTAGTTTTCTATTAATTCTTGAACTGAATATTCTATAATAAAAATAACTATAACTTAATTTTTCAAAATTGGCCTAGGCATTTCCAATAGTGATTTGAATATCAACTCCTAGCTCATAGACACTGTAGATTATTCATGGAAGTATTTCCTTAGCAATACTGGAAAGACTGTGCAAGCACATAGTTAAGTTGATTGCAGATACTCACAAAGAAAGGACACCATGTCTTAGAAGCTATTCTACCAGGCATTATTTTTGTAACACCTCTCAAGAGTCTCGGTAGATAATCTAGATGATTTACTGACTCCTCTTACTACCCACTGCTTTCCAAATGTAATCACCATCAAACCACGTCAGTCTACTTTCCATGCTTCTCAACCTTCCTAACACTGCAACCTTTTAATACAGCGCCTCTTGTGGTGACCCTCAACCACAAAATTTCCATTGCTATTCATAATTGTAATTTTGCTATGTTATAAATCATCATGTAATATCTGCTCCCCAAGGGGTCGCAGTCCATAGGTTGAGAACCACTGCTCTAGTTGCTTCTTTTTCATTTACGCTGCCATAACTTTGTATGATTTATGTCCTCTTCTCATATCTATACTAGATTATATCCTAAGTTTATGTCTCAGCTTTGTTCTGTTTTACCCAATCTCCAAGCTAACAAAAAAGAAAAGAAAAAAAAAAGTCTTCTTGATTTACATTTCATCTTACACCTGTCACAATGACTAAGACAATAAAACAAATGACAACTTATGCTGGCTAGGATGTGGAGTAAGGGGAACACTTATCCATGCTGGTGAGCCTGCAAACTTGTACAGCCACTATGGCAATCAATGTGGCAAGGTTCCTCAGGAAGATGGGTATCGATCTACCTCAAGATCCAGCTATAGCACTCTTGGGTATCCTACCACAGAGACAGTTGCTCAACCATGTTCACTGTTGCTCTATTCACAATAGCCATAAATTGGAAACAACCTAGATGTCCCTCAACAGATGATTGGATAGTGAAAATATGGTGCATTTACAATATGGAATATTACTCAGCTGGTTTTTAAAAAAATGAAATTGTAAAAGTTCCAGGTAAATGGGTAGAACTAGAAAAAAATCATACTAAGTGAGGTAACCCAAGAAAGACAAAAATGGTATGTATTCTCTTATATGTGGATATTAGCTATTAAGTCAATAATAACCGAGGTATAATCTAGAACCACAGAGGTTAGGTATAGAGTAAGGGACTAGCAGGAACAGATACATCTCCCTAGGAAAGGGAAACAGAATAAATAATTATAGTTGGGATGGGGGAGGACAACTGGAACAGGGGGATCAAGTGGGGAAGGGGGAAGGGGACAGATGAGAGAGGATATGAGGATAGGCAGCTAAAATGAAGGGCCATTTGAGGGGTAGTATAGAAGCCCAATGCAGTAGAAGCTTCCTAAAATATACAAATATATGAAGGCAATTTAAATAAAACCACCCTAACTGGACAGCTCTCATCACCAAATGAAGCCTCCAGTACCAGAAATGGATTACATTTGAGTTGTTGGTCAAAGGGTTCCCATGGGAACCCCCAAACAACCCAGGCTCTTGCCAACACTATAGGTTGCTCTCCACAAACTGGTGGCAAGGCCCTACTGCTGAAGACAGCACCTACAACAAATCACTGAATGTGGAGAAATCCAGCCGGTACCTACATAGAGACTTTCCCCTACAAGCTATTGTCTCCGGTACAGGAGGTACTCTGCATGCTACCAAAGGAGAAACAAACACCAGCCTGGCTTACAAACCCTTCGATCTACAACACTGTCCTATCCACAAGACATGCTAATGCAATGGTGGGGCAAAGCTTGTGGAAGTAACCAGCCAATATCTGATGTGACTCAGGTACACTCCACTAGATTAAACCCATACCTAACACTGCTTTGGTGGCCAAGAACCTAAGACTAGACAGCCCAAGGACCAAGGGAAAAACCAAGTATTTCAGTTCTACTAAAAGAACGCAGCACTAAAATGACTCCTAGTGACATTCTGCTCTACTCATAGATCAGTGTCTTGCTCAGCTATCATCAGAGAAGCTTCCTCCTGTAGTAGATGGGAACAAATACAGAGACCCACAGCCAGACAATATGCAGAGTGAGAGAGACTCAAAACATCCCTATATGAGATCTATCAAATCCCTCCTCTCAGGGATCGGGAACCCACAGAAAAGGAGGAGGATCCAGTGTAAGAACCAGAAGGGATGGAGGATACCAAGGAAATACGGTCCTCTAAATCAACAGGAATGAGGCACATGTGAACTTAAAAATCTCCTATTCATCTGTACTGGCTAGTTTTATGTATTACCTCAACACAAGCTAGAGTCATCAGAGGAAGGAGCCTCAGTTAAGAAAAGGCCTCAGTGAGATCCAGCTGTAAGGCATTTTCCCAATTAGTGATCAATGGGGGAGGGCCCAGCCCACGGTGGGTGGTGCTACACCTGGGCTGGCAGTCCTGGTTCTCTAAGAAGGTGGGTTGAGCAAGCCATGAGGGGAAAACCAGTAAGCAGCCCTCTATGACCTTTGCATCAGCTCCTGCCTCCAGGTTCTGGACCTGTTTGAGTTCCTGTCCTGACTTCCTTTGATGATGAATAGCAATGTGGAAGTGTAAGCTAAATAAACCCTTTCCTCTCCAATTTGCTTTTGGTCATGCTATTTCATCATAGCCATAATAACCCTAACTAAGGACAATACATTAGAATTAAATATAGTCCTGGATTTCAAGATCTTGAAAACGAAAAAGCTCAGTCCTTAAAAAATTTAGTCCTGTATAATCAAGATCTTGAAATAAATTTAATTTTTTATCATTCCCAAATACTTACATTTCTCTATAATATAGAGGGTACTCAGGAGTTTATACTGTGACACATTTCATTTTTTTTTTTTTTTTGGTTTTTTGAGACAGGGTTTCTCTGTGTAGCTTTGCGCCTCTCCTGGAACTCACTTGGTAGCCCAGGCTGGCCTCGAACTCACAGAGATCCGCCTGGCTCTGCCTCCCGAGTGCTGGGATTAAAGGCGTGCGCCACCACCGCCCGGCGACACATTTCATTTTTTATTTCTGTCCAAGCTTTATTGCTTTTTAATATAGTGAGACAAAATCTTTCCATCTTCTAGTGCATGACAATACAAGCATCTAAGTAGCAAAAGGTTCTATTTAATGTATATACACACAGATCCCTACTTTATATGCTCAACCCTTCATATCAAATGATAACTAATTTTTTTTAAGATTAAACACTCCAAAAATTCCTTACCAAAAAATGTTAGGGAAAGATCTCTCAAGGTCATCAAAAAATAAAGAAAAATCCAGAAACCATTCCAGTTAAAAGCAGTCTAAGAAGAACAGACAACTAAACATAACATAGAACTCAAATGGTATCAGAGAACAGGAAAGGGTACAGTACGGCCTTCAGTTAACAACACATATGTATCACATGGCTACAAACATACCTTCTTGTTCTGATAGGAGAAACTTGGCACAAGAACAAACAGGAACCTACACTTACTTTAACATTTGTCTACAAATCAAAGCTGTTCTTTAAAAAAATAAATTGAAATCTACTTGAGACTGAAAGAGAATGTCAGGGAAGATGGGTTAATCATCCAGTAAGCACAGTAAGCACATATTTCTTTTAAAATAAATAAAACAATAGGCAACTCAAACAAAACTATCCTCAAAATCTGTAATCAGTCTAAGTATAGTAAACATCATTAACAACTCAGTTACACAAAATAAAGATATCTATTATACACGCATCAGTTTTTGCAGCTCAGCAATTTGCAAGAGAGCTAGAAAATTGACACTTCAAATTAAAATTCTTTTAGAGAGTAGATCACTTCAAGGGCCATAACTGAATGCAATATATGTATTCAGCACTTTATTGCACTTTCTGTTAACCAAAAATCAGACTAAACAGAGAAGGTAAGAGGGAAGGAGAGCAGAAGGGAAAAGAGGAGACGGGAGGAAAGGGGGAAAGCTAGCTAGCATGCAAGTGCAGCAAAAACTCAAGATTCAAACTAACAGAAGCTCAGAACTAACACAAACACAAAACCAACAACTATGACAACAAGAAGCTAAGAAAGGTGGCACACACCTGCAATCCCAGCACTCAGGAGTCTGAGGCAGGAGGACTGCCACGGGTTCAGATTAGTTTGAGTTACAGAGTGAAACCCTGTCTCCAATAAACAAATAAAGATATGAACTAAAAGATACTGAATAAGATTCAACATAACTAAAATGCAATTCTGAAAGGTAGAAGGAAATTATAACAAAATTTAGAACTTTTTAAATGTTAAGAAAAAATCCAAAACAGCAATTATATGCCAAAAGGAGTAAGATATCCTAGAGTAAGACACCCAAAAGAAGTAATGTTTTTTTATTTAAAGTTTTAAGTTTTTTGAGGGAGATGCGACCAGGAAAATGGCTCAATCGTAAAATGTGTGTTGTGCAAGTAGCATGACCCGAGCTCAGTCCCCAGAACCCACAAAATGAAAAGCCGGACATGGAACTTGCCCTTGTAATCTCAGTGCTGGGGAAGCAGAAACAGGTGGATCTCTAGGTTGCTAGCCAGACAACCTAGCCTACTTGGAGAGCTATAAGGAAGTGAGAAACCCTGCCTCTGAAAAAAAGTAAACAGCACCTGAAGTGACAGCATGAGAGTGTCCCTGGTCCACATGCATTTACACATACATGCATGTACAGCTGCACACAGTTATCAATTTTTTAGGTTAAAAAATGATACCCTTGCCTGGCAGTGGTGGCGCACGCCTTTAATCCCAGCACTCGGGAGCCAGAGCCAGGCGGATCTCTGTGAGTTCGAGGCCAGCCTGGGCTACCAAGCGAGTTCCAGGAAAGGCACAAAGCTACACAGGGAAACCCTGTCTCGAAAAAAAACAAACAAACAAAAAAATGATACCCTTATCTCTTTATTCTCCAAGATATCTGCCTGTACGTATTGAATACATTTTTAATTCAATGTTTTATTAGTTTGAGGGAGAGGAATGTGTCCTGTATGCCATGATGCATATGAGGTCAGAGGACAACGTGCAGGAGTCAGTTCTCTCTTTCCAACATGTAGATCCTGGGGATAGACGCAAGTCATCACGCTGGCAGCAAGTGCCTTTACCAGAGTCCTCTTCCCTGCTCCTTAAACGCATTTTTTAAATGACTGATCACAATATAGCTAAATATTCTCTCTAAGACTATCCAAAAGCAAATGAAATCAGCAGCCGCTTTTCTATAATTATCGTGTCAGAAGAAAAACGTTATTTGGGTCTCTAAAGTTTCTAAGAAAAGTTTAAATTCTTAAAATTGCTATTTTAAACACTAAAATACCTAGGACAGTAACAGCCATGGCTTTCTGTAAAATACCACACTGAAAAACATGTTTACTAGTGTTCTTACTTATTCAAAGAACTTCTTACACATTATTAAATGATTCCTACAGTAAGCTATTAGCCATATCCACCATACCGGTTTTCCTGTATATGGAGAGAACACATAAAGTCCACTATCTTTGCAAATTTCAAGTAAGCAATACAGCATTACTAAGTCTAGTCACTACCCTATCTGTTAGCTGTCTATGTATTACATTCATCTATATAACTAAATGTCATCCCTTGACCAATCTCTCCCTATTGCTCCCATCACCTCTATATCTCTGGAAACAACAATATTACTCTCTGCTTCTATGAACTCAGTATTTCTTAAGTAGTACTTCTTAAAAGTACATATACAAACAATGTTTTACATGTAACACAACTTCTTTCTAGGATTGCTTAACAAATGTATAAACTATAGAAAAACTTAACACTGATTGTAAATATGGAAATTTCACTAGAAACACATATATGTAATTTATTTTAATCATGTGAACTTTTACTTTTACCAAAAAAAGCAATGAAAAAAATAAAGAACAAGCTAATATTTTTCTAACCCAAAATCCTAGTTATAAAGACTGAGTGAATTCTTCCCACCAGCAATATCAATTAGAAAACCTAAAATGTGACTCATTTCATCTTCATGGTCCTTGTGGATATTTATAAAAAGATTCCCTTCTCAAAGTTATAAATGATATTGTAACTTTAAAACCAGGCTTCAATTCTGCAAAGACAAGAGTTGCAGTTTTCTATGTATTTTATATTCCTCAATGCCACAAAATCTTAAAAACTTACCAGACTCTAGTAAAAAACTACAAAGATTAAAAACTAATGAAACTCAAGATATCTTCACACTCCATTTTAGCAGACATTTTATATACCATTTAAAATGACTTGAGGAGGCTTACCCATAAGCCTGAGAATCTGAGCTCAATCTCTACAACACACAGGAAGGTGGAAGGATTGAGTCAACTCCAAAGTTACCTCTGACCTCTACACATAAGCCCTGGCACACATGCCCCCTCCCACACACATACACACATCATACACTTAAGAATAATAAACTAAATTTAAATAATTCACAATAAAATAAAATGACTTGAAATTTTATATAGTATTTAATGTATTGGTGATGACAGTATGGTAGGTAATACAACTCCAAAAATTTGTTGTTACATGAAATTTTTCTTTCTATATATTTCTATATAAATGATATAAAAAATTTCATATATATTCAATTTTCTTTTTTCTCATTTTTAAATTATTTTGCTTTTGTATTAAGTAAATGTGTTATTTTAAAGTTTTTTAACCATCACAAAAATCTTCATTCTCCAGAAAGAAATCATAAAAATGAAGAGATATTAATAACAGATATTCCAAAGATTATTATTTGCAAGGGAAAAAGCTCATAAAATATAGGTGAAATCAATTAAATTTCAAGATTAAAATCAATTATATATTTTAATCTCAATAAATATTTAATATTCTAACTTATCAACATATTCCCACAAAATAAAAATTATTATTATCTATCCTACGTCAGATGTCAGATTATCAAGTATAAATTAACATAAAAGCATTTAACTTTTTACACACCACCAACACACACTTGTGAACTCACTTGGGTAAATATGGATCTTTCCAACAGCAGCAGCAGTTTCTACAAAGTTATTTACCTTGTCCTGGTTTTGCAGTTACAGCTGCTCCAGCAGATGGCGGCTCAAACTCCTGTCAATTACAATAATGTTTAAGTTATACAGTCCCTAATACAATGTATAAGTTGTAATGAAAAAACAGTAATGTCACAGTTTTACCTTTGCTTTCTTTGAGTCTGGATCAAATCTTTCAAGAATTAACTTAGCTGTCTTATAAGTTTCTTTTTCCATGACTTCTTCAAGCTAAAAACAAAAATTTCCATAAATTGTTATATTTTGAAACATATACTATTTATTTTTATAAATCTTATTCAAGGGGTATTAAAGTATCAATCTTGGAATCAAACAAAATAAAGTCACTCCTCTCCTATTTGTACTTATATTCGCAAATGTATCTAAATAGAAAGATTTCCAACAATCAAATCATTAAAATCCAAGCTTTTAAAATAGTTCCTAACCTCTAATAACACTGCTTGTATTTTAGCAGCTTTACTGCAAGGAAATACCAAATATCGCTAATTGTTTACATATAATGAGGAGAATAATTACATGCACCAACTTCAATAATGGAATGTGCAAAAATCTATCAGCCATCATTATTGGAAGTTATTAGACATGACAAGCAAATGACAGGCAATTCCTCAGATTTATTTCCTCATAGCACTTAATGCTATTAATTTAAGAAGGTCGTTAGCCAAGAGCTTTACAAAATAAAATCTCTGTGCCAATTAACTGCTGTCAGCATCGATTTTAGATTATTTATTAGCAGAAGCAATTAGCTTGCTGCAAATGCAATGAGAACTCACTAACTGGGAGAGCAGCCATGGAATTTGCTCAAGTGACTCAAAAGCTAACGTCCTCCCCTCCTCTTTTTTTACTTAGATTCAAACAACTTCAGAAGAAAAAACCAAACACAGAACGTAAGTCAATTTTTACTGAGTTTTATGCTCACACTAGGGGCTGTAATTAAAATACTTCATTGTTATAGCACTTTATTTACAATGCTCTCAAGTCACTTTATAGTCTAAAACAGGGGTTTGATTTTAAAAGTAATCACTAGTAAAATATCTTTTCAGCAGAAAAAGTTGAAATTTAGTATAAATTTAGTATAAATCAGTTATGACAAATAACTACTGTGCAATATAAAATGCTTTTGGAAAAACTGGAACAGGATCTTTTCCTTCTCAGTGACATATAACCACTTATATTCATTATATGTCATGTTCATTCCAAGGATACTTATTTTAAAAAGCAACCCAGACCACATTTACTTAGTTAAAGCATAGCTCTAAAAGAAACACAATAGAAGTTAATTGATTCCCCATTAAATGTTCAACATTTAAGATGCCAAGTCCTTAGATGATTTATAAATCTAATTTAGTAAAACTGAAATATTTTACTAATTATTTCAAAATTATAATAAATTCTCAAGCAAGCTCAATTTTATGATGTAAAATTCATTTTGGACTAGGGAAAATTAAGAATGGAGGTAGAGAAAGAGTATCATGAAATATATGCCCAAATCAATGTCATCATGGATATTAAAGAATTTAACCTCTGATGCTAATAACTTTTAGATCTGTTGTACTATAACAGACCTCTCAGTAATGACAGAAATTCTCTACACTGGCACAATAGAATATGGTAAGTGAGCACTTAAAATGTTGCTTTATGACCTACAAATTAAATTTACAGTTTTATTTCACGATAAATAATGAAAATGTAAATAGTCAATGTGGTAAGAAGCTACTGATTTGGCCAATACAGGTATGGATGAAATCTACTGCTAGGTTTACAAAGACTGGCATATTAAGAAAATTAAGCCAGTCTCAGAAAAAACAGGTATTGTATGTTTTCTCCTGTATGTGATTCTCAGATTTTAGACAAACACAAAACCATGTGTACATACATGACAGGAAGAAAAAGTGAAACTGTCTATGGGAACAAAGGGGACTAATGAAGTGGGGTGAGCAGAGAGATATGAGAGGGGAATGTGCTCATTATACAATATATATTTGTATGAATAATATATATGAATAATAATAAATATAATCAATATATGCAGTGAAAGTTTTTAAAAGACAAAAATGTTTTAAAATTTTAAAGATTACATACAACTATAATCTTTAACACAGAACTCAAAAGTCAAAATGCTATTTCAACAACTGTAATTCCTAGTAGATCAGTCAGCCTTAAGTATTCACTTGTGTGTCTGTGTTTCATTTATTTATTTCAATTAAGATAATTCTTAAGGCACTAATAGGTACAAACCCATTCCCCTTTATGTTTAACTTTTACTTAAAATCCTTTTCATACAACACGCACCCGTCATTGAGGTACTATGCTACCACAGGCAAGTGATCAAGGGCTGAAACCTTTAAAGTCAGGAAGCAAAGTAAATTATCACCAGTTTACATTAAATACCTCGTTTATTTATAAGAGCAACAGAAAACTAATACAACTTATACTCTAGACAAAAGTACATTAAACAGACCATATATACTTGAATACTTGATTAAATTTCATTTTATGAGTTTCTACATAACATCATGCTATCAACAATCACCATTTCCACACTTTAATACTAAGAAAATGTGTAAAACCACTAAGACAAACCCCAAGATCAACTCACTTACAGACTTTCATATGCCGACCTCTGAATACCTTGGCTCTTTTTCTTACTCTAGTACTCTTCCCCAAACACCCAAAGCATTCACTAATTAGCCTCACAACAGGTATCCATGTGCTCACCAATGCTGGAGTAAAGTAGAAGATACTAGAAGAAAATGTCATATTCCCTCTTGTTTCAGTCTTTTCACATTGAATTTGTCTCTTACAACTAATATTCTTTTTCCTCTCTCCCTCTCTCCCTCTCTCTCTCTCTTCTCTCTCTCCTCTCTCTCTCTCTTCTTCTCTCCCCTCCCCTCCTCTTCTCTCTCTCTCCTCTCTCTCTCTCTCTCTCTCCTCTCTCCTCTCTCCTCTCTCTCTCTCTCTCTCTCTTTCTCTCTCTCTCTCTCTCTGTCTTACGGTACTAAGGAGACCTAAGAATTTACACAAGTATACATTCCCTCCATTTGGGGCTCACCTTTATACCTTCTCTGCCTCATTTAGTTCTTCAATTATTTGCTTATTTCTTAGCTTCCAATTAACATAAGTTCTCAGAATCTCAAAACCTACTTTTTCCTGAGTATTACTATTAACTAAAAAAAAACCATAATAATTTCAACATTAAAATACTGTCAAAAGCGTTCCCTGAAGAGTCACTAAGGTATAATATATAAGCATTAATTATCCTGTTCTTAACTTATTTATATAAATTAACATTAAATAAAATTTAACTTACTATCTTTTTCTTCTGGGATTTTAAATCATCCAATGCTTCATCTAGAAAACAAGATTTAAATGTGAGCTAAATCAAATATTAAGATGCTTAGATATGAGACTCAATCATCATAAATAATATATACATGAGACAAACAAGAAAATGTTCTGAATTTCTCTAAATTTATCACATATGTAGAGATCAAAATTATCAATATTTACCCATACATTTCATATTCTACCTGTATTATACATTTCAAGATTCAGGAAAAATTTAAATGGATTTTATATAGACAAAATTCTTTTTTTAATAGTTTATTTTTGTTTTATGTGCATTGGTGTTTTGCCTGCATGTGTGTCTGTGTGAGGGTGTCAGAATTCCTAGAACTGGAGTTATAGACAGTTGTTGTTTGAATCTTAGATGGTCTTTTAATAAAAACCCAGAGCCAGATATCAGGGTAAAAGCTGGAAGATCAGAGAAGCAGAACAAGCCACAGCCAACCCCACCTCGCCAACTCCTCAGCCAATCCTGTTTCCTCAGACTGGAAGCCTCTGAGTCCTCACCTGAAAGGGTCTCAGCTGAATTGCCTTAGTTCCTGTTTCCTCATGCATTATATACCTTTCTCCACCCTGCTGTCACTTCTTGGGATTAAAGGCGTGTGTGCTTCTCAGTACTGGGATTAAAGGCATGTGCCACCACTGCCTGGCTCTGTTTCAAGTGTGGCCTTGAACTCACAGAGATCCACACCAAGTAATAGGATTAAGGGTGTGTGCCACCACTGTCTGGCCTCTATTTCTAATCTAGAAGCTGGCTCTGTCTTCTGATCCTCTGGCAAGCTTTACTGGGGTACACAATATATCACCACAGTTGTGAGCTGCCATGTGGTTGCTGGGAATTGAACGTGGGTCCTCTGGAAGAGCAGCCAGTGCTCCTAATTGCTCAGCCATCTCTCTTGCCCCTAGACAAAAATTCTTAATGTTTTCAGAAACAACACTTTTACTTTTTTAACATTCCACCCACATTAATTTACAAATACCAAGTGTCTTTTTTTTTTTTTTGGTTTTTCGAGACAGGGTTTCTCTGCGTAGCTTTGCGCCTTTTCCTGGAACTCACTTGGTAGCCCAGGCTGGCCTCGAACTCACAGAGATCCGCCTGGCTCTGCCTCCCGAGTGCTGGGATTAAAGGCGTGCGCCACCACCGCCCGGCCCAAGTGTCTTTTTATATAGTAATAAAGATATTCCGTTTCTAAGAAGTATGTTACTCATTTTAATAAAAATTAAGCTTTTGAAAATCTTTATTATATCTGAGAAGAGACTTACAAAGGGATATCAGTAGCTTTTCAAAATTAAAGATTTCTAAAATTTGCCTGCTTATTTAAGTTGGCATAATGAAACATGAAGAATCACTTCAAAAGATATTCCTTAAGCCAGGCATGGTGCTGCACACTTTTAATCCCAAGGAGAGGCAGAGGCAAAAAGATTTCTGTGAGTTCAAGGCCAGCCTGGTCTGCATAAGGATTTCTAGGTGCCAGAGCTACAAACTGAAACTCTGTCCCAAAAATAATAATGTTTTAAATAAAAATAAATAATTTTGGAAAAATAAGAGAAGTTGGAGAGATGGCTCAGAGATTAAGGGCACTTGTTGCTCTTGCATAGGACCTAGGTTCACTTCCCATCACCCACATGATGGCTCACCACCATCTTTAATTCCAGTTCCAGGGGATCTGACACCCTCCTTTTGACCTCCACTCGTGGTGCACATACATGCATGCAGACAAAACACACATACACATTAAATAAAACCTTAATAAAAGAGGAATCCCCTTACAAATGTATTGTTTCTAGTTTTTCTGTAGAAATAATCAGTAAAAATAAGTAACTCCTGAAGGTTGTTCTCCACCCCCCACATGTACAGTGTGGACATATACACCCACACATGTACAGTGTGGACATATACACCCCCACACATGTATAGTGTGGACATACACACCCACACACATGTATGCCCATACACAACACAATAAATAAATAATGTAGGGTTTTTAAAGAAAAAAATACATGGACTAGAGAACAACTAACATACAGATTTGATTGGTAATCAGATTTAAGTTTAGTGTATTTAAGGACCTGGAGAGGAGCAGCTGCTCAACACTTGCTGCTCTTGCACAGGACTAGAGCTTGGTTCCCAACACCCATATCAGGCAACTCACAACCACCTGTAACTACAGTTCCAATGATCAAACGCCCTCTTCTAGCCTCCGCAGACACCTGCACTACATACATCTGGCATATAAACACACACAGGCACACACACACACACACACACACACACACACACACACACACACACATAATAAATAAAAGTGTTTTTAAGTGGAAAAATTAAGTGTATTCAAATAATGTTTGTTGAAGATTAAGCATGTAATATATTTAAACAGGGTAGAGTTTCCCAAATAAGTATGATAAGGAAAGGTGTGAAAAAAAAAAACAGCAGAGGTGTCTGAAAATAGTGGTTGCTGGGCTAGACCACATATCCTAAACTGGATAGAAGTGAGGTCATATGCAAGGAGGACACTTTAAAGGCCATCTATTTGTACAACCTTATTTACATACTGAATCAAACAAAATATTTTTTTTTTTTTTTTTTTTTTTTTTTTTTGGTTTTTCGAGACAGGGTTTCTCTGTGTAGCTTTGCGCCTTTCCTGGAACTCACTTGGTAGTCCAGGCTGGCCTCGAACTCACAGAGATCCGCCTGGCTCTGCCTCCCGAGTGCTGGGATTAAAGGCGTGCGCCACCACCGCCCGGCCAAACAAAATATTTTTAAAGCAAGTAGCACTTTTTAAACTACTGGAAATTTAATATTTAATATCTGATGTTAATATTTTATTAATATTTCTAAGTATGATTAATTTATTATATTATAATTACTCTATTTTAAGATATACTTCAAAATAATGTAAGCAGCGAAGGTGAAGGCAAAAACAAAATTAAGACAGCCCATGAGATGATAACTGTTTAAGTAGGATCATAGGTATGTAAGAGTTTAGTATACTAAACTTTGTACAGTGGGGAAAAAACAAAAGAAAAAGAAGCAGACCACATGGAAAGTTCATTTAAGATGAATGTATATTTCTCACTGAACACAGAGAAGTCAAGCTGGTGCTTAGCTAGAGCCTTCACTCCTAGGGAAGACTAGTGTTCATGGTACTGAAAGATACTGCCCACACTATAGAGGAAAGAGTCAAACCTCAACCCAGCTACAAGCCATGATCTACATGGTGACCTGTCTGCATGACATGCTAATGCAATAATGGCACAAAAGTTGTGGGAGTGACCAATAGCTCTCTGCTTGGATATAAGGCCCACTCCACAAGCTGGAACTCATGCCTGACACTGCTCAGGTGGCCAAAAACCTGAGACTAGACATGCCATGGATCTAGGAGAAAACCAAATACTATTGTTCTGCTAAAACAGTGGTTTTCAACCTGTGGGTCACAATTCCTTAAGAGGTCAAATGACCCTTTCACAGGGATCGCATATCGGATATCCTGCATATCTGATGTTTACATTATGATTCATAACAGAAGCAAAATTACAGTTATGAAGTAGCAATAAAAATAATTTTATGGTTAGGGCTCACCACAACATGAGGAATGAAACTAAGGGGTCGCAGTATTAGGAAGGTTGAGAACCACTATGCTGAAGGAATCTAGCAATAAAATGACTCCTAATGACATTACGCCATACCCATAGATCAGTACCTCACTCAAGCATCATCAGACAACCTTTCTCTTGAAGTACATGGGAACTAACACAGAGACTCACAACCAGACAATGTGCAGAAAGTGAGAGGCTTTGGAACAGTCAGTTCTAAATGGGATGTCTTCATCAAACTCCTTCCCTTGGGCTCAGAGAGCTATGCAGAAGAGGCAGTGGAAAGATGTAAGAGCCAGAGGGGATGGGTGACACCAAGGAAACAGTGTCTTCCAGACACATCAGGACGGATATGAACTCACAAAGAACTCCCTGGTGGCAGCATGCACAGGGCTCGCACAGATTCAAGCCGGACATGGTTCAGTGCGCAAAGGTAGAAGTGGATACAATCTCCCATCCCTAACCAAAAAGCTATCTCCAAATAACATCTCTTGTAAAGGAAAAATTAGTTTTCTCCAGTAGAGTCTCACCGGGCATGTTAACCACACTTAAGGGTTATTTTTTATAGGTTTTCTGTCTCATATTTGCTTTGTCTAGACATATATTTTTTTTTGGTCTTACTGGTCTTTTGCTTATATATCATAATTTTTGATTTTGTGTTATGGGTTTTGTTTTTGCATGTATCTGAGTGTGTGTATGAGTGTTTCTTGTGATTTTTCTTTGTTTTTGCTTTTCTTATTCTTGCTTTTTTAAAATTGTCTATTTGTTTTCTAAAGAAAGAAAAAAAAGGGTGTGGAGTTGGCTAGGTATGGAGGTGGGGAGGATCTGAGGGAAGGAAAACAGTGATCAGAATATATTGTATGAAAATTTTTTTCAATAAATGTATAACTGATTAAGATATTTTGTAAGACCTGAAAATCTTTAAAACTTGCACATATATAAAACATACACAGAAGTTGATTATTATATTTTTATATTTTAATTAAAAGAAAGCTAAAGGGCTGTGAGGATGATGAGAGTAATTCAGTTAAAAGGAAAGTCAGAAGGCTAGAGAGATGGCTCTGTGGTTAAAAGCACTAGCTACTCTTCCAGAGGACCCAGTTCGATTCCTAGCACACATAGTCACTCATAACCATCTTTAACCAGGGGGTCCAGTAAACTCTCCTGGACTCCACACGTACCAGGCAGCACACACATGATGCACACAAACACGCAGGTAAAATACCCATATACATAAAATAATAAAAGGAATAAAAGGAACAAGAATATGTGTGCTAGATTTTACTCTGTACCAATGTTTCCCACAAAGATTAATTTAACAAATACAATTTGCCTTTATTTAAGAAAATGTTTTGTGTAAAAAAAAAATCTAAATAAGAACTGACACATATTAAAAATAGAAATTTCTTACATTCATAAACTTTGTTTTACTGTATAGCAAACAATTCTGATACTTACCACATTATGATCTCATACACACTATGATCTCATAAACCATTTCATAACTGGCTTATAAAATATCACACAGTAAGATGTTTGCTTATTTAATACATAGTTATAAAAAATTATGGAACTTAAACTTACTATTTCTCTCTGTTCTCTTGGAAAAGAAGAAAATAAGCACAGTTCTTATGGTCCAGATGCTAGAGAGGAAGCAAAATTCAAAACAAAATCATCATTACAAGAGGTGAATCAGAATCCATAGAATTGAATTAGGGTTAGGTATTTCTCTATATATATATTGAAAATAAAAAAAAAATACTATATTCTGTCGAGGAATACCAGAAGCTTTCCTGAGCTTTCAATAGAGGAGTTCTAAACCTAAACTCCACGGGCCTTCAACTGCCTTTGTATATATGAGTACATTTCTCTACAGAAACCATTGTTTTTGTCAACTTCTAAAGGGTCTATGAATCCCCCAAGACATTAAGAACAATATTACAGAATGCTTTCTATTATTAATATTTATTTTATTTTTATTTATTTGTATGTGTCTGTTTATTTGTATGTGCCTATGTGTGGTGATGCCCATGGAGGCCAGAAGAAGGTGTAAGATCACAGGTAGCTGAAGTTACAGTTGTAAACCTATTAACATAGATGCTAGGAACTGAACTCAAGTCCTCTGCAAGAGCAGCACAAGTCTTAACCACTGAGCCATCTCTCCAACCTCAAGATGCTTTCTAAATAAGTATCAATTCCAAAAAATTTTATTATATGTTCCCTTGTGTTAACAGGCAAGCGTGTTCTTTTCCAAACATGAGCATTATTACACAATTCACTGGAGAGATCTTCTTTATGCAACAGAATAAGCTATCTGGAGAAAGAAATTAGCCAGGGGAGGGTAGAGCCTTACTTTCAAATAAACACTTGATAAAAATTAGCTAAATGACTCCTTTTAAAATTCTATGGTAGCCGGGTGGTGGTGGCGCATGCCTTTAATCCCAGCACAAGGGAGGCAGATGCAGGTGGATCTCTGTGAGTTCAAGGCCAGCCTGGTCTACAGAGAGAGTTCCAGGAACAGCCAAGGCTATACAGAGAAATCCTGTCTCAAAAAAGATTTTATGGTAATAACTCTTTAGGCTCCTATTATATCCAAAAATATTAAAAGAATTAAGAGGAACTCAAAATAATCCTCTCACAAGGTCATTTCTTCAATTCAGTATAAATATAGAAAAGACCAGACCAACCAGATGGCTCTGTGGGTAAAGTGCCATAAATCCGACAACTTGAGTTCACTCCTCTGAACCCACATAGCCAACCCCACAATATTACCCTCTGTCCTTCATAAATGTGCCATGACATGTATGCAACACCCCACAAACACACACACAAATAAAAAGATTAAAAAATTAAATGGAATATTAATAGCAATGAAATTAAATCAATAATAATAAAGAACTATATCTCTCAAATGTAACAGGCCCGGGTAGGTTTACTAGTGAACTCTCCTTAACTTTTAAGAACCACCATCCATGCTTCTTATACTACTTCATAAACAGAAGGGAGATAACCCTACCAAATGTTTTTGAAGCCAGTATTATCTTGATACCAAAACCATAAAAAAAAGACAAAACAAAAGAAAACTATAGGCAAGTTTCCCTAATGAACACAGAAATATGAAAATTCTCAACAAAATATTTACAATTCAAAAAAGCATCAAAAAGATCAACTACCATGTCAAGCTGGTTTTGTTCCAGAAACATAGGGATGGTGCAACACACACAATCAATAAATATAGTGCATCACATTAACAGACTCCAGGATAAAATCTAATACTCCTTCATTGAAAAGGGGTGGGGGGACAGCTCTGAGGAAAGTAGGACTGGAAGGAATAATAAAGCTATATAAATAAACCTATAGCCAACACTACACTAAGTGGGGAAACTCAAAGCATTACCTAAAATCAAGAGCAAGAAATGGTGTCTACTATCTCTACTCTGATATAGAGTGCTTGCTTATAGTCATCTACAGCACTAAGACAAGATAAGGAAATAAAAGGGGACAAATAGGGAAGGAAAAAGCCAAAGTATCCTTATTTGCAGGTGACAGAACTCTACACATAAGAGATCCTAAAGACTCCACAAAAAAAATTGGTAAACATTTTCATCAAAGACGCAGGATACAAAATTAACATTGAATAATCAGTAGCCTCCCTGGGTACAAATAGTAACTGTGCTGACAAAGAAATCAGGGCAACAATCCATAACTGCCTCAAGAAAAAAAATAAAGTACTCTGGAATAAACTTAGCCAAGGAAATGCAAGATCTCTACAACAAAAACTTTGTAAACTGAAGAAATTTAAGAAGACACTAGAAGTTGGGAAGGTTTCCCCAGATACATGCTCATGGACAGGAAGAATTAAGATTGAGAAAACGACTGTACTACCAAAAGCAATATACAGACTCATTCAACGCAACCTCCATCAAATTTCCAACATCATTGCTCACAAAAATGTGTGTGTGTGTGTGTATGTGCGTGTGCGCACGCATGCTCACTAGAGATATTGTCATACCTAATTGCAAGTTATGCTACAGAGCTATAGTAATAAAAATACCATGTTGTAGGATATTTGATCACACTGTGAACCCCGAAATTACATTGTTTACTGCGGAAAAAAAAAACTGTTTCTAGTTGTGGTGTGGCTCAGCCCTAGACACACCTTTAATTCAAGAGCTTTCTGCTTTAATATTGTAAACAGGCAGGATTAAATAAAGTCAACCATAGGTTAAGAGGAAGAGCAAGCAACCAGTTGACAGGAAAAAAACCAGAGAGTAAGAGGGAGGAGAACAGACAGAAAGACACACAGAAAGTAGAAGGGAGGACATTCAGTTTGAGGAATCTTGGTTGAGAAGGCATAGGAGAAAGTCCTTTTATGGAACGTCAGCAGGGGAGGAAGGTCAGCTGGGTGCTTTCTCTGCCTCTCTGAAACAGCAGGCTTTCACTCCAGCATCTGGCTCCCAAGTCTTTATTGGTAAAATCGAACAATTAAGATTTAGAGAAAAACAACAATACCATGGTACAAGCGCGCGCGCGCGCACACACACACACACACACACACACACACACACACACACACACACACACACACACCCAATGGAACAGAGGACCCAGATATAAACCCACATAGTGACAGCCACCTGCCCAGCTGACTTTTGACAAAGATGCCAAAAATACACACTGAAGAAAAGATAGCCTTTTCAGCAAATGACACAGGAAAAACTTGACATCCTCAAGTAGAAGAATGGAAACCAGATCATTATTTCTCACCCTGTAAAAAAAATCCAATCAACACCAGGTACTGGAGAGATGGCTCAGAAGTTAACTGCGCCTGTTGCTCTATCATGAGGACAGGAGTTCCAATCAAAGCACCCCTACCAGGCACTTCACAAACATCTCCAAGGAATCCAAAATCCTCGGGCCTTCTTAGCCACGGGCACACTCTCATACGTACGTATATACGTACACGTACACACACACACACACACACACACACACACACACACACACACACGAAGTCTTTTTAAAAATCAACTCCAAATGGTTCAGCAATCTTTGTAAGACCTAAAACTCTGAAACTATTAAGAAAAAAAGAAGGGAAAACACTTCAATATACAGACAAAGGCAAAGACTTTCTCAATGGGATTCCAGTATCAAAGAAATAATGCTAACAATTGACTATTGGGATCTTGGGAAAGTGAAGCTGCAGTACAGCAAAGAAAAACAATTAAGTGAAAAAGACAGCGCACAGAATGAGAGGGAAATGGTGCCTAATTATGCATCTGACAGAAGATCAGCATGTAGAATATACAAAGAACTCAAACATCAAAACAACAAGAAGTCAAACCACCAAATCAATAGATGGGTGTGGTGGTTTGAAAGAAAATGGCCCCCAAAGGGAGTGGCACTATTAGGAGGTGTGGCCTTGTTGAGGAAGTGTATCACTGTGGGGGCAGGCTTTGGGGTCTTTTTCCTCAAGCTTCCCTCAGTGTGACAGTCAGTTGACTTCCTGTTTCCTGCAAGATGTAGCACTCGCAGCTCCAGCACGTCTGCCTACACACTGCCATGCTCTCTGTCATGATGATAATGGACTGAACCTCTGAAACTGTAAGCCATCACCCCAATTAAATGGCCAATAAACATGGAAAATGTTCAACCTCACTAGCTACCAAAGAAATGCAAATTAAAACTATGCTGAGATTCCACTTCTCATACCAGTCAGACTGACAGTCATTAAGAGAACAACAAATGCTCTGGCAAACACACAGATAAAAGGGAACCCTTATATATGCTGCTGGTGGGCATGTGAGCTAATCCAGCCATGTAAGCTATCATGGAAGTTCCTGAAAAATCTGCCAACAGATCTACCCTAAGACACAGGTCTATCAATCCAAGGTATTTACTAGAAGGTCTCCAGGCCAACACAACAGAGATACCTGCCTATCAGTGTTTATCATAACACTATTCACAATAACTAAATTGTAGAATCAATACCTAAATGATCATCAGTAGAGAAATAAAAAAAATGTGGCATACACACACAATGGAATTTTTTCAGTCATAAACAAGAACAGTCAGGCGACAGTGGCACATGCCTTTAATCCCAGCACTTGGGAGGCAGAGGCAGGCGGATCTCTGTGAGTTTGAGGCCAGCCTGGTCTACAGAGCGACTTCCAGGACAGCCAGGGCTACACAGAGAAACCCTATCTTGGAAAAAAACAAAAAACAGAAAAGGCAGAGATTAAATAGAAATTATCCAGAAATATTGCATTTACAAAGAGCATTGTTTCTATGACAAAGAGGGAGAAAAGAGATTCAGCCCTGTGAGAAAAATGCAGTTGCCTAACTTCACTGGCAAGGAAAAGATACAAACACTTCATACAAAAGCCTAGATAGTAAGGAAAATTCTAGTCAGTCTAGAACACAGGTGAAGATATTCCATTCATCCCACACAAATCTCCCACAAATAATGGCACAAAATAAAGTAAACAAAATATATGGATGTCTTTTTTATAAAACTAAAAAAAAGTATATTATATTTCAAAACTAAAATTAACTTCTTATCAGCAAAGTGCACTAAACTTTAAACCAGAAATTCAAAAAGAGACTGGTATACAGGATCATAAGATTTCTAAAATCTAGTCCTTAACATGAACTAACTTTCAAACTGTTTTCTCAGACTGAAAATTATGAACAGACACACACCAGGGACAAATAAAATAGAAAGTGCATATGTTAATATGACAAAAAGAAAGACTTAACTAGAGACAGTCACTTTTCTTTTTAATTTTACTACCAAAAATTAGTTGTATAAATAATGTTTCTTTAAAGATGTGCATACTATACTTTTTGGTTTTTCGAGACAGGGTTTCTCTGTGTAGCTTTGCGCCTTTCCTGGAACTCACTTGGTAGTCCAGGCTGGCCTTGAACTCACAGAGATCCGCCTGGCTCTGCCTCCCGAGTGCTGGGATTAAAGGCGTGCGCCACCACCGCCCGGCCTATACTTTTAAAAGATCTATTAAAATAGTTTTTGAAGGTACAGTTCCTTTCTAGAAATTTGCCCACTAGGCAGCATCTGGGTTGGGGGGACTTCGAACAATACCATCGAAGTACATTACAAACAAGTACAATATATTTCTTTTAAAAGGCTTAGAAAAAAACACAGAAGGAAATCTTCGGGGCATATAATTAAGCAAGAGGTTCTTAAACTTGACAAGAAAATCAAGATTCATAAAAAGAAAACTGACAAACAGCATCTCACCAAAAAAAAATTTTAAACTTCTGTTAAAAAAAAAAGAAAAGGAAAGAAAAAACAACTGTTACAGGACCCTTAGATGGGGAAAGGAGTTTGGCATCAAGCCTAAGGACCTGAGTATATCCTCAGGGCCCCACATGGTGGAAGGAGAGAATCAATTCCTTCACGTTGTTCTCTGACCTCCACACCTGTGGGTTTGTGTGGAAAGACGGAAGGAAGGAAAGGAAGGAAGAACAGGGAGGGAGGGAGGGAGGGAAAAGAGGGAAGGAGGGAGGATTTAATGACCACATACACACACAAGACACTTAAAATTGTTCACTTTAAAATGAACGAACTAGAGTTCAATGCAGTTTATTGACTATTTACCTAGTATGTATGAAGCCCTGGGTTTGATCTTAAACACCACATAAAATTAAAGGGGGAGGGAGGACACACTCACATAACACAACACACATACAACAAGCAGGCCTGGTAGAGCAGGCCCTTTAATGCAGCCACTCAGGAGACTGACATAGGAAAGTCAAAAGTTCCAATCCTTGTCCAAGCTACAGAGTAACTTCAAAGCCAGCCTTGTGCAAGACCCTATCTCAAAATAAAAGCTAAAGAAGGTTTAAGGCTGTAGCTCAGATAGAATGCTTGCCTAACACATACAATCCCTAGCACCACTAAAAACAAACAAACAAAAAAGTATTATGTATGCATGTGCATATATGTCTGTGTCTGTATAGGCAACTCAGACAGCCATGTAAAACACACCAATAATCCCAGCATGAGGATTATCAGCTGGAGGCCACCCTAGACTAGGTACTGAAATGCTGATTCAAAGAAAACAGAACAATCAATTCCAAAAGTAATAGATATCTGCAGAAGTAAAAATGTTTAAGTATACCCAAACCTTCCTTCCCTGTGGAAAAGCCTAATGTCTATGAAACAAATGCTGCATTTTGATTAGAATTTAGTGAGGCTAGAGGGTGGTTCAGTGGCAGAATACTTGCCTAGTATGTGTGAAGCCCTGAGGTTTGAGCCTTAGCACTGGGCAGAGGAGGAGAAGGGCAGGTTAAACCTTATGATGGGAATATATCCCAGTAGTAGAACATTTGTTTGGCATGTATACGCACTTGGATTTACTCAGCAGTAAAAAAGGAGTGTTTAAATTTCAAAAAGAATGGAAAAAATATGAATATTCACTTAACATCTATGTTCTAGAAAACAATAATGGAATCTAAAGTTCATCCACATTATATAACAACATGAAGATGAAGTAAATTCTCAAAGCATCTTATATAGAGCATTGTTGTGGATATCGCTCTGTATGTTGTGAATGTGTTGCTTTGATTGGTTAATAAATAAAGTGCTGATTGGCCAGTAGCCAGGCAGGAAGTATAGGCAGGACAAAGAGAGAGGAGAATTCTGGGAATAGGAAGGCAGGGTAAGGAGTTGCCAGCCAGACACTGAAGAAGCAAGATGTAAAGATACTGGTAAGCCACAAGCCACGTGGCAAGGTATAGATTTATAGAAATGGGTTAATTTAAGATGTAAGATCTAGCTAGCAAGAAGCTTGAGCCATTAGGTCATACAGTTTTAATTAATATAAGTCTCTGAGTGTTTATTTGGGTCTGAGTGGCTGCGGGCCCGGGTGGGACTAGAGAAAACTCCAGCTACAGAGCATTGATACTCTACCACCAAGGGCAATTCTGGAACACTTAGTAAAGTTTTTCTACTTTTAAAAATGATTCAGGTGAAGAATATAGCTCAGTGGTGCTGTGGGATGGTCTGTATGTCAAATGTGCTCTGCTCTGATTGGTCAATAAACAAAACACTGATTGGCCAGTGGCCAGGCAGGAAGTATAGATGGGACTAACAGAGAGGAGAATTGAGAGAACAGGAAGGCAGAGGGAGACACTACCAGCCGCCACCATGACAAGGAGCATGTGAAGATGCCAGTAAGCCACGAGCCATGTGGCAAGGCATAGATTTATAAAAATGGGTTAATTTAAGATATAAGAACTAGATAGCTAGAAGCCTGAGCCATTAGGCCAAACAGTTTAAATAATATAAGCGTCTGTGTGTTTTGTCGGACTGCCGGGGCTCAGTGGGGCCCGGAGAGAAAACTCCCCAGCTACACAGTGGAAATTAACTGATGCTTGGGGTTCCATCCCCAGTGTCAGCAATGATAATGACTATAATTATTATGATAAAGTGATTTATTTGTCTCAAAAGTAATTCTCATGATTTAGTGACAGATTCAGCAAAGCACAATTTGGGGCAGCAATTGGAGTTAACAGAGTTCTCTATTGGGCATTTATAACTTACCTTTTTTAATCAGAAAATCAACTGCTCTATAGAATTGAATGTCAAGTAGGAGTATTTTTCCTAGTGTTATGAAAATATTTAAATCAACTTTTTTTTTTTTTTGAGACAGTGTTTCTCTGTATAGCTTTGGAGCCTTTCCTGGAACTCGCTCTGTAGACCAGGCTGGCCTCGAACTCAGAGATCCACCTGCTTCTGCCTCCCGAGTGCTGGGATTAAAGGTATGCACCACTGCCGCCCAGCTTATCTCATATTTTTAATATTATTTTCTCCCTGATTTTTATGAAAAATAGAAAGGAAACAATGTAAAAGAGCTCAGCATTATAAGCTCATCTACTTTGGAATTTTAAAAAAATCCAAAAGATTTCTAAAAAGAAGGGAAATAAATAAGCTAAGAGCGAGGCTGGCAGCACAGCTCAGAGACAGATCTAGCCTAGTACATGAGGAGGCCCCACAGCCAATGCCCAGAAAATTAACTTCAATGTTACACATGAGCTCAATTTCAGTTCTCATATATGAACATAGAAATAAATGTGTTCGCCTTTGCACATGCAAAGTTAATTATCTTAAGTTTGGAAGTTCAAATTTAGAAATATGTCCCTCACTAAAGACTAAACCAAAACCTGAAATACCTTCTTTTTCTATATCCCATTTTCTCCTATCATATTGTATCAACTTTAACTTCCAAAACATTTCAAAGTCATCTAGTAATTTCTGGTGTTACTGAGCAGTCCAATCCATCTTTATCTTTAGATTAAATTTACTAAACCAAGCATGGTGGTGTAAGCATTTAATCCTGGCACTCAGGAGGCAAAAACAAGCAGATCTCTGTGGGTTTGAGGCCAGCCTGGTGTACACAGTGAGTTCCAGGCCAGCCACTGCCACTCTCAAAAATAAAAGCTAACAAAAGAACTTGTGTAGCAGCTTCCTAAGTATCTGACTTTTGTCCTCTCCTCTTACCCGAACTCCATATGACAGCATATCTGTGACCCTCTAAATGTAGTTTCTATCATGCTATTCTTCCACTATAGAAGCTTCCCATTTCAACTACTATGAAAGACTTACTCCCAGCTTTGATCTTCCATGACCTGGACCTTGCCTGATCCTCCAAGCTCACTTCACAGCATTTTTCTCTCCACACATTCCAAACATGCCTGTCATCTTTGCCCCTCACATAGGTATATACTCAAGTTCACAGTCTACACATTTTCTGTTTACTATTTTAGAAACATCGTCCCTCAGCTACTGGACTTTGCTTTTTTTACAATGTAAAGTATACACTGATGTAAAAAAATTCAAACACTACCAGAAAACACAGAATAAAAGATGTAGCCAGAAGTTTTCTTCAGTCCTGCCCAGCCCTATGGTCTTGCAACCACTTATAAAATAATCATTCAGGCGCTTAATATTATTTACAAACTGTATGGCCTATGGCAGGCTCTTGCTAGCTAGCTCTTATATCTTAAATTAACCTATTTCTATCAATCTTTGTTTTGTATTCTATTCCGTGGCATTACCTGCATCCCGTTACATGTTGCTCCTTCGGTGGCTGGCTTGAGTCTCTCCAGACTCCACCTTTCTCTTTGCTGTCTCTCTCCTTGGATTTCCCACCTGCCTCTAAGCTGCCTTGCCATAGGCCAAAGCAGCTTATTTATTAACCAATGGGAACAACATATATTCACAGAGTACAGAAAGACATCCCCCAGCAAAAAGAACTACTTAAAATTCTACCATTAGAAAGAATTACCACTAATATTTTGGAAATAATCCTTCATATGTAACTTTGTAGGTGTATGTGCCACTATATGCTGCATATAGTCTTTCACAAACTTTTTCCATACTTGTTCTTCAATTCACACCACTTCCTAAAAGAAGGTCTCCCAGGACCAGGACCTTCCTCAGGAAACCTTTTTTTAATCACATCATTTGACTTCCTTCATTGCACATATTTCTCTCCAAATTAACTATGTCTTTGTTAACTTGTCTCTATTTTTCATCTGCCAATCACAGATGAATTCAAGGTCCATGAAAGTAGACTCTTACCACTACTTTTCCCATTATTATGGTCTAGACCACTACCTAACACATTGCAGATGCCTAATACTTATAAAGAGATGATGGCTTTGGTAAATTTGTGTGTGTGTGTGTGTGTGTGTGTCTGTGTGTGTGTGTGTGTGTGTGTGTGTGTGTGTGTGTGTGTGTGTGTGTTACTAGGACTTGAACCCAGAGCCTCACATACGCTAGCAAATGTTCGACCAATAAGCTATAGCTCCCGAATACCTTCTGTACTTTCTATTTCTGAGACAGGGTCTCAGTAGGTTGCACAGCCTAACTCAACTCTCCCTATAGTTTAGGCAGGCCTTGACCTTGTGATCCTCCTGACTCAGTCCCCCAACTAGCTGGGATTACAGGTCTGACTTCCATTAACATTTATAAGCTACAAAATCCTAAATTTTTATCTCCTATTAGATTTTTCTCTAAGTTTCATACTCATACTTAACCATCCATTTGACAGCTCCAATTGGAAAATACAGTGGTTCACCAAACCTGCTCCTACTCACGTTGTTCACTATTTTGATGAATGATAATACTCTTAAACATCCCAAACTATAAAACTGAATTTTACCCTTGAAACGATTCCTCCTCTTCACCCCATAATAAACCAATCACCAAAAGTCTCTCAATTCTACTTTCTAAATCTCCAATCTATCAATTTCGTTCAATCCATCTGCTCTTCTCCCACCCACCCAATACAAAGCATTCATCATTTCTCTTTATCAACTATAATATCCTTCTAGCTTCCTACTCTAGATCCACTCTTACTTCCTTCTAATTATTAGAGCTCCACTCTCAGTGGCTATAATGATGTGGTGGTTAATCTTGTCAGTTTGGCTGGATTTAGAATCACTTAGGAGAAAGACATCTGGACATGTCGGAGAGGCTTACCTAAAGCAGGAAAAGCTACACTGCATGTGGACAGACTCGTGCTGTGGGCTGGGTCCCAGATTAATAAAAAGGTAAATGCAAATGTAGCAACAGCATTCACCTCACTCTGCTTCCCAACTGCAGATGCAATGTGACCATGCTCCTTCAGTCATGGCTACAACTCCTCTTGCTGCCATGTCACACCACCTTACACATATCCACTCTGCAAGCCTCAAATTAAACATCAATTTTACAGGAGTTTGGAATAAACAATTCCACAGAAATCCTTCCTCCCAATGCAGCCTTGGGTGATATAATAAATAACACAGTAATCTAGACAAGTGCTGTGAAGGAACTGTGCAGATATAATCAAAGTTATTGATTTTAAGTGGGAGGTTATCATGGATTACCCACATAAATCAGAGATTCAGAAGTTGATCAACAATCTAAGTCTGCTGTTTCTCCCACCAGAGACTCCAAGTAGACTGCTGTCTGATCTCTGGAGACTCAGGCCTATGAGAGTCTAAGCAAAGACCCAGTTGATCTGCCTGAGTTTCTGAACTTCAGAGCTCTGATATAATGAATGAGTGCTGTTTTAAGCTGCGTAAATTGAGAACAATGGAAAACACAACCAAGATTCTTTCTAGAACCCTGTCCCCACACTAAGCCTGGGTTAGGGCCCCTGTTAAATGTTCCCATAGCATTTTGTATTACTCTGTCATAACATTAATCATATTTATTACATAATATACATAGCCTAAAATTTATAGCCAATAATTTTCCAATTTTGTTCACCATATACTATTAAAACCCAATGTCTACACAATTGTTATTTATAAATGTTTGCTAATTAAATGAAAAGACTTCTTGTTTCCCAAAATCCTCAGCTGAAATACACCTCCTATAAAGTGCCAGATTACGAAATACTTAAGAAGGAATGATTAGCTTATAGCAATAATTAAAAAGAGAGGAGTTAGGATGAAAGATACACACTTAGAAGCATTTGGACACATTATTTCAGTTTTACAAACGCTCCATACTCATCACCATACTCCATACACCATATACCATGCCCAATGCCTATAGCAGTGGTTCTCAGCCTTCCTAATGCTGTGACCCTTTAATACCATTTCTCATGTTGTGGTGATCCCCAACTATAAAATTATTTTCGTTGCTACTTCGTAACTATAATTTTGCTACTGTTATGAACTGTAATATACAGGATATCTGATATGCAACCCCTGTGAAAGGGTCATTTGACCTCTGAAGGGGTCGCTAGCCACAGGTTGAGAACACTGGCCTACAGGAACCACAGCCACCTATCAGAAAACTATAAAATATGACTAGTAACAATGGTAATATCCCTAAGATATACTCTTTGGGCTATAGAATAGAAATTATACTACAACTTTTTTAAGTTATCAAACTTCAGAAATAATCCAAATTTATTCAATCTAAGACATTAATATTTTATAATAATAAGAGAATGAATATACTAAAAGTATCTTGTCAGAAAAGGAAAAGATCAGCAAAGAGAATACTTACATAAAAGGAAAAGCAAAAAATGGGAGTGTCATGGCAAGTCTTGCTGTAAATTCATCAGGAAGATACCACAAGTACACAATTAAGCATGTAAACAGATAAAGAACTGAAGAATAGATAATTAATCTTCCAACCCATAATTTCTGCAATCTCTGATTTTTTTCTCTAAATTCTTCCAGTGCTTCAATTTCCTGTTAAGAGAGAAGTATTCCATATTATTAAATCTCATAAATCATTTAAAAATTAAAATGAAAGAACTAACATGACAGAAAGATCAGATAAGATTCCTAAAATTCAATGAAATTCAATGCTCTAATATTTCAAAGCAAACATAAGGAAAGGAAAACTAAAAATGAAGTTAAAAACTAAATAAGCCTTTCCCAACAAATTATTTTTTAAACTTAAATATTATTTTTAATCTATCAAATTAGTAAAAACTGGAGAAATGAAACAGATATCAGCAAATACTTATTGAGTGAAAAAAAAAACTAATTCTCTATATATGGACTTTAAAAATCTGGCAAGAAAAAAAAAAGAATAAAAATTATAACAATGTAGGGCCAGGTATGGTGGTATACACCTTTAATCCTGGTACACGGGAGGCAGAGGCAGGCAGATTTCTCCAAGTTTGAGGCTGGCCTGGTCTAAATAGTCAGTTCTAGGCCAGACAGGCAGAATAATACAGTGAGAGTGTCTCCAAAAACAAACAAACAACAAAAAAATCAAAACAGTGGCTGAAACTGCACCATTTCAGTCTATTCACTATTCCCTATAGTCCTAGGGGGAAAAAAATCACTTTTTAAATAAGAGAAAAATGTCAAATCTATAGACTGATAAAAGTTGCACAGTAGCCTGCAACCTTTATTATGCTATCTGTCACATTGACTTACACCATGCTAGCTCTAATTGCATTCTATTGGGTTCTATTACTTGATATTCTATTACCTGATACAGGCTTCTTAAGTCACTAAGAGACCAGATTTTTTTTTTTTTTTGAGATCATGTAACACTAAAGATCTCAGGATTCCTCTATAATATCTTTTAAGTTCTCATATCTCTTCTCTAATATAAAATTACTAAAATATTAAATTAAAATACTTTAGAGTCAACAAACATACCTTATCTATATTTTCTAGAACTTCTACTGTTGAAGGTTTTGCCTGTTTTAGAAACAGAAATAAGACATGCATTAAAACTTGTTACTAAAAACACTTGGATTTATAGTCATTAAAACATTTTATTTCACAACTAGGCTTCTCAGTGTTATCAAGCTATATGTCTACCTGTTTTAACTAAAATTGGAAAATTATAAAAATTATAATTACTAAATCTATGTAGGATTTTTGTTTTTCAAGACAGTTTCTTTGTGTAGGCTTGACTGTCCTGGAACTCGCTCTGTAGACTAGGCTAGCCTTGAACTCACAGAGATCCGCCTGCCTCCGCCTCCAAAGTGCTAAGATTGAAGACATGCGCCATCACTGCCCAGGTAGGATTCTTAAAATAACCCTTTTTCTAAATCTTTCAACTGTGATAGCTCTACTTTTACCATTCTTAACCTCAACAGAACAGACTTTTATATAGAGAAATAAATTTTCATCCAAAGGGATTCATACACCAAAATATTCACAGCCTACCTTCAGTCTAATTCAACAACGCTGAAAGTTCACCTTGGGCTCTGTGTAAGCACCACACTAACTGACTGCATCACTGACACACAACAAGGGCTCCGGAGGTCAAAATCTGTAGGCTCCAAGTTCCTTCTGATTCCTAAAGTACAGTTTGGGAGGGCTGTTTGCTTGCTTGTTTGTTTGTCTTGTTTTAAATATGTATAGGTGTGTGCCTGCATGTATGTCTGTATACACATGCATCCATGGTGCCCAAAGAGGTCAGAAGGGGCACTGGATCTCCTGGAATTGAAGTTATAGACAGTTGTGAGCCACCATATAGGTGCTAGAAATTGAGCCAAGGTCCTCTGGAAGAGCAACCAGTGCTCTTAACCTTTGAGCCATCTCTTCAGCCGCAAGTACACAGCTTTGTAAAGATTAGATTTTTAAAGAGTATCTAATAATAATTTATAATAGAGATTATTTGCCAAAGGTATTTTTACATAAGCCAGAATGGTTCAAATAACAATTGAGAAAACATTTATCAAGACAATAACAAATTTTAATCCAATAGTGTAGCTGAAAGTTTTTCTGTGCTTGCCTGGCATCAAGGTCCCACAGCCACTTATAAAATTCCTGTGTCCCACCTGGTCCTGTAACCACTCAGATCCAAGTAAACACACACAGGCTTATATTAATTAAAACTGCTTGGCCATTAGCTCAGGCCTACCACTGACTAGCTCCAACACTTAAACTCAGCCCATTTCTGTTCATCTATAAATTGCCACATTTTCCGTGGCTTTACTGTGTGCCATTACATGCTGCTCCCTGGACAGCGGGCTGGCTTCTCCTCACTCTTCCTTCCTGTTCCCAGAATTCTCCTCTCTGCTTATCCTGTTGTGAATGTGTTGCTTTGATTGATTGATAAATAAAATGCTAATTGGCCAGTAGCCAGGCAGGAAGCATAGTATAGGTGGGATAAGCAGAGAGGAGAATTCTGGGAACAGGAAGGAAGAGTGAGGAGACACTGCCAGCTGCCGCCATGAGAAGCAAGATGTAAAGATACTGGTAAGCCATGAGCCACGTGGCAAGGTATAGATTTATAGAAATGGGTTAATTTAAGATGTAAGACCTAGCTAGCAAGAAGCCTGAGCCATTAGGCCATAAAGTTTTAATTAATATAAGCCTCTGTGTGTTTATTTGGGTCTGAGCGGTTGCAGGCCTGGACAGAACTGAAGAAAACTCCAGCTACACTATAGTCCCTACAAGAGTTGTTAACATAAGGTTGAACCACACAAAACTGCCATTTTTGTATGTCAAAGCAGAATACTGGAAGTTCATATAATTCAACCAAATAAGAAAAACAAAGGAATAATAAGATTTTTCAGTCTGTCATAGGTTTTTAAAGAAGAGTCATTTCATCCATCTATTGAATGAAAAAAAGTTGATCCCACAGAAAAAGGAAGTAAAAAGTTACCAGTCTAGGGAAATTGGAGGTAGAGAGCTAGAGGGTTGAAAGATTAGGGGTCAAAGGATACAAAACTACATCTAGAATAAATTCTACAGATCCATACAGCATGATGACTACAGCTTATAGTGATATACTATATCTTTTTCTGAGCTTTCTCAAAAAAGTTTATTTCAGTTTTAGGTATGCACATACACATGTGTGCCTGTGTGTACACACATGAGTACAGGTGTCAAGCCAGAAGTGCCACATCCCTGAAACTGGAGCTCCAGGCAGTTGGAATAACTGGATTGGGGTACTGGGGACTGAACTCAGGCTCTTTGCAAGAGCAACAGGTGCTCTTAAACCCTTAACCATCTCTCTAGTCCTCACATACTATATTCCTGAAAAATGCTAATAGAGGGAATGTTATTTTTTTCACCACAAAAAAGTGTAATTATGTGAACTAATGCTTATGTTAATTAGCTAGATCAAACAATGTAATGTAATGTAATGTACATACTTTAAAACATCATGTTGCATATGATAAATACATACAATTTTACCTGTGGATTTTTTAAAAAGAGGAAGTCAATTTAACACAAATCTAAAATATGGATTAATCTAACAAGCCAAAGGCTAAATCATCACTAGTCTTTATTAGTATGATAAGGAATAAGAAAAAAAATAAGGAAATTAGTTTGTCCTAGACTATATTATCTCTTCTTACAATAGAAGAATATTTATCAATATAATTTATATTTTATATCTCTAAATTTGAGATACTTTCTCTAAAGGCTTAACTAATAAAATCTTCATTTTTAATTTTGTTCAACCTATAACACTTAAAAGCATATTCAGTGTGACACCAGCAAATTTATCTGACATGCTAAAAAAAAAATTACAATTCCTTAAGTCCCAGAACTAGGAAAGCAGAGGCAGGGCAAATTTCCGTGAGTTCACGGCTACACAGTGAAACCCTATCTCCAAAATAAGTAATTAAATAAACAGATAAGTAAGTTAATAAATAGATTATAGAGTCTCTAAAAACCATAAATATAAAACTTTTAAATTCAACTACTTTTAAAATAAACTTGGAACTTGGGCAAGATGAGAAGAAAACTACTTGCATAAGATACATAAATAAAAATGAATTACTAGAGACATTAGATACCCATAAAATATACAGAGCTACCAAAATAATGTGCAAAGAAGTAACTCTAAATGGAGTTAAATAAAATTAAATATAAAACATTAAACTCACTGAGAAGTAAATCCCAAAGGAGACCTTTACAAAAAAACTTATGTAGCATTTTTATGTTAGATTTGAAAACTTGCAATACAGAAAATATGTTTTCTTACCCTCCATCGAGAAAATAATCCACCCATCTTTTATCTGTAGAAACTTGGCACAATAATAAATATCATTGGTTGTCCAAAAGAAGTCACAGCTAGAAACAAAGCAAATATTTTAAACTTTTAAGTTAAATACCCAGCACATTCTCTCTAAAATTTTTAGGTTGTAATACTACATTAAAATACCATAAAGTATTTGTTAGCCTCCACTTAAATGAAACTTGCATCCAGATAGCCACTGGTATATTTAAAGTGAGGACATATTTAAAAGTAAAAACAGAGTTGGAAATTTTTAATGACAAACCACTTTAGAAGTATACACATATCTACAGACTTTCTATTTTTTAAAGTAGTTTCTCTATGTTATCCTTGTTATAAAAGAATGAATCCTTCAATAGTCTGAGCCTTAATTACTTTGTTAATTAAAGTGAACAATGTCAATAGTTTGTCACAGAACAGCCTTTAGTGTAAATCACCTTGGAGACAAGAAAACTCAATGACAGCGGAGTTAGTGATTTGTTCAATAGCACATAAGAAACCTGCCCTAAAGTTCCTCTACCTTCAGACTCCTGGTTCCTATTTCTAAAAACACTACTGTCCAACGCCCAGTTAAGCATGTGTTACTAAAATTCTAAGACCCTCAAGCTGGATAACCTTCATTTCAGCTAACTTTGTATTCCCTTTGTTTATCTATGATTCTCAAACATTGTATAAAGACTCAGAAATGATAATATCATAAATCAATTTAACAGATAATCATTATATAATTCCTTATTCTTTTAAGTTGAAATGGTAAAATTATACCTTCAAATTGACATGTTTTTATCAGGTTACAAGTATATGCTTATCTGTGTGAAGCTACTTCATTTATACATATGGACACACACACTCATTTTCATAGGTATATCCTGTGGTGGTATTTTACTTATACTGAAATGTGATTTTAATTGTATGTTAATAAATAAAGTTGTCTGGGGGTCAGAGCTATTAGAGTCACAGCAAGTGCGTGGCGGCGGTGGCGCACGCCTTTAAGGACCTGGAGGGCGGTACATTCAGGCAGTGACGAGGCAGTCACATGTTTGGGTTTACAACCAATGAGAAGGCAGAACAGGAAGACTTTAAAGACAGACACACAGGAAGTAGGTCCTTTTCGGAGAGCTCTCTTGGCTGGAGAGGATCCCTGAATCAGGAAGGGTGAGGCTCTTAGCTCTGACCTCTTGGCTTTCTTCTCTGAATTGGCTCTGTGTTTCTTATTTTATAAGACCGTTGGTTACATCTACAATATCCCCCATATCTTAACCATAAAAAATAATTATCAACACCCAGTAAGAACTTCAATACTATTTATATATCAGAATTAGCTCAAGGCATACCTATTTTAAGAGTTTCTTTTCTTAGGAAAGTAATGAATGCCTAATTTTAAAGCACTTTCATGTATAAAGTGATTCTTCAGGACAAAAATATTATCTGTTCTAAGACAATCTGAAACATACAAACATAATTTTATAAATGACAAATAAGTGGCAATTATTAACCCTGCAATAATAGCTCAGTATTCAAAATTCTAAAATGTGACAGTGAGGTATTCTGGAGCTCTAATGAACAAAAAGAATACATTTCTGAGACAAGATATTAAACAAATCTTAAAACCTTAAGATTCTAAAAATAGTTACCAAGCAAGGTAGAAGGAAAGAAATTCAGATGAACTACTTAATTTGATATTCTCAAATTACACATCACCCCGCTCTTTTGAAACTAGCATGTGATATCTGACAGTGTTTCATGCACAACTGGACTACATAGTTCCATTTCTAAAAGAACTACATCCTTCCAAGTCAAGCGTGTAGCCATCACACCTTGAGACCAAATTTTCTGTTTTGGTTGGGTTTTTGGAGACAGGGTCTCCCTACATGTCTAGCCTACCCTCAACTTCCCCCTCCTGCCTCAGCCTCCTGAGCAATGGCATTACAAACTTGCACCATCATGCCCTGCCTGGGTTAGACAGGTTTTTACTGTTGAAAATCAATGACAGCATCAGGTACTCACTTGGCTCCAGATCTCTAAAGGGCCCTGAAACAGATGGTTTGCTAGAACTCAATCATTTAGATACTGTCCCTCCACTTCACAAACTAAGACCCTGAGGCTGAAGAAGTAATATGGTAAGCTCCAAAGATACTAAGTAGCAAAACCAAACATTGCATTTTAGTTTTGAATTTTTTTAATGCAACGGTTATTCCCAACAGCATAAAATAAGAAATGGAGAATACTTATATAGCGTAGGCTGGAATATATCAATATAGGCTAGAATATCTATGTATAAGATATAGATAGCTGAGGATACAGGTCAGAAGCAGAGCATTTGCCTAGTACATGTGGAGTCCTGGGCTCAACTCTCAGCACCGTAAAAAATAAAAATAAAAACCAAGTGAAATAAAATATAGGAAAGCACCTTGGATCTTCTCAAATAGTTGATAAGCAGAGTTGCTAAAGTGGAGAATGAGTTATAAACACAAGAGACAGTGTTTATGGCAATGTATCAGGTAGCCCAATTCCCTTATCAGATTAAATACAAGTGCCAAAATCTGCATTAGAGAGGAGTTAAATGGCTTGCTAAATTTCTAAGACTCCAGTTAGAACTTTTAGAGCAACGGCCTAAAACAGTCATTACTGTATATTACCTTTTGAATGAGTATATGAACTATACTCATAATTCATAATAAATATCTATTTTTATATCAATTATTTGTTTGGAGAATGTTTTGTGTTAAAGAAACAAACTATGGGTTAGTCTCTAGTCTCCCTGAAGCAAGAAGTTGTGCTTTTAAATTTACCCTCTGAAATGTTAGTGACAGTCATTAAATCCATGCTTTCATATTCATAAGCAAAGAGTCAATCCTTATTGATTCAGAAATTTTTTCTATCAAATTCTAGTATTAAAGAAGCTAATTTACTATAAATGATATACACATATAGTTTTTAATAGATAAGAAATACAAAAAAATTAAATATTTCTATACTTTTAAGTTCATTTTTCTATCTCACCCACTACTTCTGTCCTTTCCAACTAGACAACTTAACGCCAATTCTGATTGCCCATCATTTACTGTGAAACAATGAGCAACTAAATTACTTAAACATCCCTATTTCTCTGTTTCTGCAAAAGAGGTATAGTTAGAATCCTCTTAAATGCTGAAAGGCTTAAATAACACAGCCTACACTATTTACTCCAGTACCTGATAATACAGTAATTACTCAGAATAAATTTTCTCTTGCTGTAGTTATTGCCATTTTCTAATCCATCTCTACTTTGTTGCCAAGTAACTCTAGCATTTCCTTCTAAAGCACAAAGCACTCACTTGCCATTAACTAGACCTCAAGCAGCTTGTCTCCAAACTGTACCATTTCTTTCCAACTGATATCACAATGGGACTTAGCATGCACGACCTTAAGGACTGAGTAAATCTAAATGTGTTCTATTTTTTTAAGATTTACTTAATTGTATTTGTATGAGTGTTTTGCTCGCATGTATATGAGCACCATAAGTGTGCCTCGAGCCCAGGGAGGTCAGAAAAGGGCGCCAGATCCCCTAGCACTAGAGTTACAGATGGCTGTGGGTGCTCCAAACCTCTAAGTCATCTCTTCAGTCTCCAAAGCGTGTTTTTCCATAAGCAACAATGCCTACCAAATTACATGGTATTTTCTATTATTCACACTCAAGTTTAAGTGACAGAACTTAAAATCTTAAATGTTTTTCTCAAATTCTCAACTCATTTCAAATCACATTAAAACAATGGGATAATGATTCAAAACATGGTTGAGCTATATACTAGCTATATGATCTTGGGTAAATTACATAAACTCTCTAAGCCTTGGTTTATAAAGCAGTGAAAATACTTATATTCCATGGAATTGTATAAGTTAAATGAAATTATTTATCACTTAGCAATGTTCAGCACATAGTGTTTAATAAATTGTAGCCATTACTACTGCTATTACAAAAAAAAACCCACATGTAAAATTTAAATGAAGCACATGCCTAACATTTTATAAAAATGAGCATTTATTTCATAACTTAAAATGTTTAAAAATAAGTTTGTATCTTTACTGAAAATATTTTTCTCATTTACTGTAGCATGGAAATAAATAACAATATTCTTCAGGCACTTCTCATTATAATAAACTTGTAGGCCTTCATAGAAAATAGCAAGAGTTTTGTGTTTAACTTAAGTTCCAAACTTAAATATAAACTAGTCAATCTTCAACAGCACTTCCATGTTACTACACAATCTAGAATTCAATGTAACTTGTTCAAAATCGCTTTCAAATATCCAAACAGGCAATTCTGAAATCTCTTGTACCAGGTTTATTGCCCAAAATAAATGAAAAGAAGCACATCTCTAAAAGCACTTTAGATGTGTGAGATGACTGCCACAAATAAAGGGGGGACTTCTATATGAAATCATACCTTCATGACAGTCACCTGTCCTACCTTGCATTCTTCCAACATATAAACACAATATACGTTTATTAATAGCACTACTGTGCTGACAATAGACGTCAAGGAACTTTTTAAAAACTCTACGTTTAAATGAGCCAATCTTGTTTAAGAAAATGTATTCACAATCAACTCCGTTCCCCGAAGAAGGCACTATGGAGACTTTTGGGGACTAGGGATTAGTCCTGCTGCCAGCTTCAACATATGTCTGACACTAAATTTACGCATAATTCTTTACACTTCTGGGCAATTTTGTCAACGCTGAGACCGAGGCCACTGAGACCGAAAATAGACTCTCAGCACAACAAACCAGAAGCCAAAAAGGAAGAGCAGAACATGGAAAACTCAGTGAGTCACAGGTGTTGCTTACAACTGCACACACAAAACTTAAATTCACCAGTCCGAACTCTCCGTCCGAAAAGACATCATCAAAGGATTAAATCTACTGATGTCGTTTGGAGTTGCTTTGCCCCAGCTGTCCCTAACATCACTCATCTTCGTCCTTCCTCTCCACCCCTCAGGCCGGCCGCTGTCCTTCTAATAAATAAGGACAATGGTCGTGGAGTGGCTCCTCCAAGTCGCTCACAATCCACGCCCACACCGCGGTCTGAGCAGCATGACACTGACAGTTTTCAATTCTTCCCATCCGGCCAGCTCAAGTGGACGCGGAGGTAGGTGATCAGAGAACTCTCGGGGTGGCTATTTCAGCTAGGGAATGTGCTTTCTGGGACCTTCGGGCACTGCTCAGCACAGGTGGGGCCAGGGGTTCGAGCTTCGGACAACCACTGCGCGGAATCCCTGAGAACACAGCCGGGAGAACACCGGCCTGGGGGCAAGGCTGAGCCGGGTCTCGTGCACTCGGGCGCCGCTCGGGCCGCTGTGCCGGGCAATCCACGGGAGAAGGTGGCAACCGTGGACGGGGGCTCAGCCCCGCGCGGCGTGTCCCCAGCCGCCACCGAGCCCTAGGCCACTTGGCATGGGCGGAGGAGGCACCCGGGTCGGCGCGCCGAGGAACCCGGGAACTGCTTTCCCGCGGCCCGGAACGCCTCCGTCTACGCGGCCCTCCCCGCTCACCGTCCTACCTGAGGAAAGTGGGAACCGCCCGGCCCCGGCGTCCGCTCCGGCAGGCCCGGGTCGCCACAGCGTAGCCCGCCTCTAGAGCAGGCAGCAGCAGCAGCTACTGATAGAGAGCTGGGCCCGGCCCATGCCTTCCCATCAAACCCCGCGCTCCCGCCGCCAGCCAATGGGCGCCGCGGCCGGCGCGCGCCGCTGCCCCCGTCACGTGACCCGGCCCGCCCAGCGTTTGGTGCTTCCGAGCGATGCCTTTGGCCTGAGGATTCAGGCTGCGTATCTTCTGCGGCCCGTGTAGGCTGGCGGTCCTTAGATCACTGCAGGGCATGGCTGTTCCGATGACTCTTAGTGGTCTTTGACTCTTAGTCTTCCTTTGCCTCCTTTGCTTCTGAACAACCCCCGCCCCCTTCTCCCAGGTCTCGCCGGGGGAAAGAAACTGATCCTGAGTGTCCCAGTCCTTCTGAGCGAAAGAAGAGTGGAGGGGACAAAGAGGAGGGGCGTTGAAGGTCTAGACGAGTGTGTCTGGAAAAAGAACAGGTACCTGAGGTCCCAGATCAGCTGTCACGGATCCAGCAAGCAGCAAAAAAAGTTCACTACATAGCTCAGAAGAGACCAGTCCCAGCCAAGCCAGTGGAGACATATATATAGGCCTGGCTAGATCCTGTGAGGGCTTGAGTTGCCTGTTGCTCATGGACGTCAAAAAGGGTCCTTTGATGACTGGGCGCTTACCTCACCAGAATGAGATGAACTTCAAATGCAAAGGATGGCCTTTTCAAACCTGTGGGTAGCAACGAAGGCTGAGCTTTACACCTTTACACTCTGAACCTCAAGAACACTCTCCTAAAGCTCTAAATAACTGAGCCTGCCTAAAACCATCATGATATATTTTCCTAAGAGTTGAAAACTGCCTAAAGAATGTTAAATTTCCTAGTCAAGTATCAATAATAAACGACACTTGAATGAGGAGGAAAAAAAAAACAACTAGAGATGTGTACCCGTAACAAGAAGGGAAACTTCAACAAAGGCTTTTATGTTTTGTCCTGTGTGCAATCATTTTATGGGTTCTTGTACTTTAGTTACTAAAGAAAATGTTTCTGATTTCCAAGGTGTAACGGGTATAATATGCTATGTTTACAATGATGACGCAGGCGAAGAAGAAGAAGATGACATAGACGTAGTGTATCGAGTTGGTAAGATGATTCTCTAACTGCTAAAATCCTCCACTACAGCTCTGTAAAAAGAATTGAAGGAGAGATCTAAACTTTAGTGTGCAGTGTGAGTCGCCTCACAAGTGTGGAAGAAAATGAACACGTGTTTCACCAGGTTTGATTTGGAAATTTTACCATTTTATTTCCTAGCCTTTGCAGCTTCTAAGTATTGAAATCTTGTGCTGCTGTGCAGCTACTGCATCTTGTCTCAGGTCTTTCCTCAAGAGAACAGGAAAGAACATGTTTGACTCTTGCTAATATTTTGTCCTCTAGTTTTTCAATTAGCCATCAAGGACTGTCATAAAGGGAGTTTCAAAATAAAAACAGGACAGCAAGACAGAGAAGAGCTAGCTGGTTACAATAGAGTCTAAAAATCTAATCCTGAGAGAAAATGTCCTAAGGGAATAAAGTTAGAAAAAGTTTTAACCTAGTCAGATTTGAAGGAAAACATAAAGTCTAAATCATCCCCAAATCTTTCAAAGCAAGTATCATTTTTCAAATGAGGAAACAAAGTGGGAGGACATGGACGCTGTTAAAGATAGCACTATGCCGTTCTGTCTCCTATATGGGGAGGTAAGAGCTGCCCTGAGGATATAATTCAGTGGTAGGACACTTACCTAGTGTGTCCAAGGCCCAGGGTTCAGTCCTCGGTACCATGAAAGAAATGAAAAAGGGAGTAAAAAGGAAGAGTTTGTCAAGGGACAGGAAGGAGAGGCAGCAGAGAACTAAACATGGGATGGATTGCTAAACCACAGACTACGGAGCAAGCCCCTGGGTTAAATATAAGGAAATGTACAAGAGCTGTAGTAAAGCATCCAACAGGAGTGAGAGAAAAACTGCAAGTTAAGTGTTGTTGTGTAAACCTGTGTTCAAGGTGTTAGAACATAGCGCAGCAGCCAGGGACGATGTCAGAAAGCCAGGGAAGCGGCTGCTTTAGCAAATCCAGATCGCAAATATGACTCCCTACTAAGCCTAAACTTAACAGGATTGCATCTAAAGAAGTGAAATCCAGAGAATACTCTGAGAGAGGAAACAAACTGTTCAAGCTGGTGGAATCCTAAATGGTCTAATTCAGCCACACACACAAAAAAAAAATCAATTTCCATAAGTGTTAAGAAAATTTACAGGAGGGGCATTCATCAATCTGGTCAGAGGTGTTAGAGTAAGCTTCCTTAAGGAAGTCACACTCAAATTAGATCCGAAGAGTAAGAAACATAACTGTGGAAAAACACAAGGAATGTCATATGTAAAGGCCTTTTGTTAGAAGCAGGCATTACCAAGCCTAAGAGACTAAAAAGAGGCCATTGTGACTGGGTCATAGACTACAGGGAGACAGTGATACAGTGTGAAACTGGGCACCACACTGAAAGATCTGTTTTTCTGGCCTTGTTTTTTAAGAAACAAAAGTTAATCCTTTCCTTGAGAAAACAGCAGATTTGATGGGATCCAAACTAAATGTGAGAGCGCAGGCATGGTCAACTCTGGACCAGTGAGGGTATGCAAGTGATGAGTGCAGTTGGACACAGTGCAAGTGAAAGGAGATAAGAACAAGGAAGTGGAAATAAGTGGGGCAAATGGAACAAGCTAGAAAGTAAAATGAGAGGTCTTGGTGACAGATTCAGATCAAGATTTAAGGAACGAGAAATTAAAAATAACTGGAGATTTCTGGTGGTCCCATTAGATCACTGCTAATGCCATCATGGAGATATGAGGAACACTGGAAAAGAGCCAGGGTTAGAGGAAAATGGTGATTTTTGACTTGAACAAAGAGTTTAGGGTGTTTTTACGACTTCAAAGGGAAGTATAAACAGTTGGGTTTATGGGTCTGAAACACCAAAAAGTCTGGGCTAGACAAAAATGTGTTGCCCTTTCTGTAGCCACTTTCTTTCAAATGGAGTGTCCTTACTCTAAGTAAGAAGTTTTGTCTTACATTTAGAATAGAAAATACAAAATAGAAGTCACCATAGCAGTGTCCCAGGGTTCCCTGAGAATCACCAGGGCCTTGTTAAAAACCCCAGTTCTCAGGCTTCCCCTTAGAGATACTTATCTGTTGTGGGGCCTGAAATTTGTATTTTTAATAAGTGTCACTGTTGATCCTTTTTATAACTAAGTTTATTCAAGGCATGGTACTATGGCGCCAGAGACTAACTGCATGAGAATACCAAGGTGCTTATTAAATACAGACTCTTCTCACCGGGTGGGGAAACAAACCACTCTTCAAGGTAGGCCACGTGCCCAGCAGTCGATGGCCAACACAAAACAAACTCAGTGACATCTTTCAAGGTTCCTTGCCTCATAAATGTCCTGGCTGGGCTTTTTCCTTTCTTGTTTTTCTAATTTTTTTCTCTTTTTACCCTGCTGGTCCTTTGTATCTATGATGGCTTCCAGTTTTGTGTTTTTATGGGATTCCCGAGTGCTTGAACACACATAGGACATCAATAGTGAGTCCTTTTGCCTTTTCTTGGACTCCTTTCCTACTCTTTGTTCTGACCTACTCCAATGTGTTTGGTCTTATATTTTATTACTCCTTAGATACCTGTTTGTTTTCTCTTTTGAGAAATGAGAAAATCATTTTTAATGTGCTTTGATGTTTTGTCTGCATGTGTGAAGATGTCAGATCCCTTGGAACTGGAATTGCAGACAGTTGTGAGCTGCCATGTAGATTCTGGGAATTGAACCTGGGCCCTCTGGAAGAGCAGCTAGTACTCTTAACCTCTGAGCCATCTCTCCAGCCCCTACCTGTTTGTTTTCTAATGAGAGGCAAAAAGGGAGTAGATCCAGAGTGGAAGAGAAGTAGGAAGGACTGGGAGAAGGGAAGGGAGGGAAAATGGCAATCAAGATATATTGCATGGAAAATCTGTTTTTCAAAAAAAGCAGTTATTGAGATACTGGGAATGTAGCTCATTGGTTGATCACTTGTCTAGCATGTACTAGGACCTAGGTTCCATTGATTATATATTAAAATAAGTAAATAAATAGACAAATAAAATAGAATTAAGAAGATACAGCCATTTCATTTCTTTCTCTTTTTTTTTTTGCATTCTTTTGCTTTTGTTTCCTTTTCTGTTTTGGGGTTTTGGGTTTTTTAGACAGGGTTTCCCTGTGTCTAAAACTCAAACTCACAGAGATCCACCTGCCTCTGCCTCCCGAGTGCTGGGATTAAAGTCACACGCCACCACCAACCGGCTTGAGTTGTTCCTTGGTATGTTTTGCATTGTTGAAGATCCAAGGCCTCAAACACGATGGCATGCAGTCTATCTCTAAGTTATATTACCAATTCCTATGAATTTTTCTCTGTGAAGTTTAGAAAACTATTGTTGCAAATAGCTGCTCTGTTTTTCCAGTGTTTTCCTATGTGTAGTCACCTGATTACATGATTTTCCTTGTTACTGTAAATGTGACGAATTACTTAGTTGATTTTTGAAGAATGAAACAGACTTGCACAGTGAGAAGAAATCTCACTGGTTTAGCTACATACTTCTTTGTACATAATTGATTTTATTTGGTAATAATTTATTTGGAACTTACAATTTTAAATTCATAAAGGATGTAATCGCTATCCTTTCCTTTGTAGTAATGCCTTCCTCTGGCCTGAGCACTAGACTGTTAAATGTTCTTGGCTTCATAGAAATTCTAAACATTATCTCTGCTTTATAGTTTTTAACATACTGTAGACAACTAGTATTATATTTACTTCAAGGGTGGTGTTTGTGCCACAAAAGCTCTACCCTTCAGAATAAATTAACAAATTATTTTTTAAAAATGCAGATTCTTGACCCCTGCAAATTAAAATCACTAGGAATTAGAAGAAGAAAAACATAGAGAAAGGAAGATGGTATCATCTCCTGTGGATAAGGCTTTACCCTTCATCTTTGATGGAGGTGGCGTAGGTCCTCCACAGTAAGGCAGCTCTGAGTAAACTGGGCCTTGCAAGCTACAAGCTAGATAAATTTCCTGGCGGTGAGCCTGGGACTTCTGCCCTGGTCACAGAAATGGCCATCAGCCCACTTAGATAACTTTTTTGTACTACTTCCAGAGCTGTTACACAGAGAAACCCTGTCTCGAAACACCCCAAAAAAAAAAAAAAAAGACAAAATATTCACATTACATGAGGTAGATATCCTGTGTTTATTTCTAAATCTTGTTTAAGTATTTTAATACTATAGGACAATGGTTCTCAACCTTCTCAATGCTGTGACCCTTCAATACAATTCCTCATGATGTGGTAACCCCCAATCATAAAAATTATTTTTGTTGCTACTTCATAACTGTAATTTTGCTACTGTTATGAATCATAATGTAAATATCTGTGTTTTCAATGGTCTTAGGTGTCCCCTGTGAAAGGGTCATTCGACACCGGGGATCTCCACTCACAAATTGAGAACAACTTCTACATAGGGTGTAGAATATCTTCAACATTTTTCAGAGCTGATCAGGATTTTTATTTTTATTGTCAGTACTATGATAAATACTTTGTGCAAAGTGACAGAAGTATGTTTGAGACTATTTCCAATATTGTTTGAAATTTTATCCTAATTCCAACACAAAATTTAACAGTTTTTATGAGGCTTAAGCCAGCAACTCAAGCAGTAATTTTGAAAATCAAGTATTCTAACATAATGCAATCAAAGCCATGCTAATTTGATACATGCTGAGCAATGGTGGATGGAAATATTATAAAAGCCCTTGCTTTGTGTAGTTAAGCCATTAAGTTTCCAAAGACGAGAAAATGTTATGTGTACAATAAAGGCACTGCAACTCATACCACAGCCTGCCCTCACCAACACGTGATGCTTTCAGATACTTCGATTTTCACCCATCTAATGGATATAGTACACCAACCGAAGAAATGTTCTGTCTTGCATTTCTTTGTAATGAAAAGCCAATCACCTTCATCTGAAAGTTTTCTCATTATTCCGTGTTTTCCCATTTGTATAGTGTGTTGTTGGTATTTTTCTCATTGATTTGTGTTAGTGCATTGCATACTGGGGAAATAAATCTTAGGTTGATTATATGTTGTGAGTGGTTTTCCCACTTTTGTGGTTCATCTCTTCACTCATAATATCTTGATGGGAAAAAATTCTAATGAAACCAATTTATTAGTCTTTTCCTTTATTAGAAATACCCGTTTCCTATTTCAGAGATCTCTTCTTGCCCTTCTACATTAAGACTTTTAATTTTTTTCTAAAATTTTAGTATTTTCCTTTGCTCTAGAAATGTATTTTCTTAAATTAGAGAAAAGGTGAGTACTGAAGTTCTTCACTCCTCTCCTTGGGGAGAATGAACAATAGTAAGAGGTGACGTGCTCCGCTCTGCAGTACTTTGTTGGGGTTTCATTTTGAGCCTATGACAAGAAGGCACATCACAGTAAGAATGTGTGGTAGAAGAATCTGCTTACCTTGCCTCGTGGTAGCAAGCAAACAAAAGAGAGGAGAAGACAGAACTGGACTCCAGTATCTTCTTCATGTGCAGAGCCCAAAAGACCTGACTTCCTTCACTGGGACTCTCTTCAGAAAGGCCCCACTGCCTCCCAACAGCAGTCTGTCAAGCAAGCTTAAACGCATGCGCCTTTGGGGGACACGCATAACCATAGCATTTGCATGTGAACTGGAAACGTGATGTATGTGTGAAATACTTGTGACTTTGGTTTCCTTTTCTGTTGATCTATTATCCTTTTGTATATTGCTGGATTTGATATGCTATTCTACTTCAGATGTAGAGAGCTTCCACAAATGGTGTGGACCTGTAATTACTTGTCCTTTAAGGTCTTTCTCTGCTTTTAGTATCAACGGCAGCCTAGCTAACTTCATAAAAAGAGTTACAGAATATACTTGCCTTTCTGTGGTCAATTATTATTTTTGCCTTTTATTTGTCTTATCTTTGGAATCAGGTATTCAAAAACCTCACCCCACCCCAAAAAAATATCCAATTGGACTTTCATTCAACTTTCTTTGTGTATATTCATTTCCTTTCATGTAAGCCTTTCTGGAACATAGTTTGTGTCTACAATATTCTCATATAAGCCTCTTAATCTCCAAATTTGATCTCATTTTCATTATATTCCATACCTTGTAAAAGGCAGGATTCTAAAAGTATTCCTGTAAGATTCTCACCTCTGGTTAGTCAATAAAATAATAATCCAAGTATTGCTATCAAGGAAATCTGCAGAAGAAATTGAAGCTATAGACCTTTTAGAGGGGAAAATTTCCTGGACAATCTGAGTGGAGCCAATTGAACTACTTCCCTGGCAAAAAGAGAAGTTTAGCTGGAGTCCGAAAGATATGGCAGAAGAGGAAAAAAATGAGATAGGAAGTAATCAGAGGTAGTCAAATCATAAGAAGGATTTGGTGCTTCATCTGTGACTTCTGAAAACGGGAAGGGCCTGGAACCAAGGAGTGCAGTTACCCTTCAGAGGCTCGCCTGACTAACAGCTGGCAAGTAGGAACTCAGCCCTGCCAATGGCAGAATTAAACTCAAACTCTGAGGAAACCTGGAAACATTCTTCTCAGGCAGCAGAAGCAGCACACCCTGCTGATATTCAAATTCTGTGAAACCTAAAACAGAACAGGCTAAGCTACACTGTCTGGATTCTTTATCTACAGAACAATATGATGATGTTACTTCAAGGTATTAAATGTATGGCTGGGGCTAGATGGTTCAGTGAGTAAAGTCACTTGATACCAAGACTGACTTCCTGAGTTTGATCCAGTTACCCACGTGGTGGAGGAAGGGAAACAACCCATACAGATTATCTTCTGACCTCCACACATGTGCCATGGCATAGAGATGTGTTCGAACACACTATTTAAAAATTTTTTAAAGAAAGCAATGTTTTAACTGCAGAAAAAAGAAAAACCTTTCTTACAAGCAAAATATCTTTGATAGTTCATCAGAGAGGCTTTTCTGTACAGTGACATCTTCAAGGTCACACTGTGGTCGCATTGTTTGCCTATTTGGGTTCATCCATCACACTCTTCTGAAGTAAATAGTCACCTAGGTGAGTCGAGATAAGTGTCCTATGCACCTTTAGAATGCCCACCCACTAAAGTTGAATGAAATCTATAAATGTCTTGAGTGAACTGTGGAGATGTGCTCAGGGGCAGGATACATATAGGCAGAGAGATGGAGAGAAGTGTGTCAGGAACCTGAAGCTGAGGAGCCCAGAGCAGCCCAGAGAAGCCACCACCCTCACCACAGTCAGGGGAGCAACAGTACAGGAACTTAAGTATGCTGGACTTGGAAAGGAGGAAGCCAAGACCCAGCCAGATGCTAACACCCAGTAACCAAGGTAAACACAAGTGTGGACAAGCTTGCCACACCCCTTATAGCCTCAGCCACAGAAAGCCAAGAATGGGAAGTACACCAGCACACCAGAGACAAAGTTGTTAAGGACAGGCAAGAGTCTCACACCGGGGAATTGCTGTAAAAGTGGAGCTCTGTGTAGTAACCTGGAGAAGAATTGTGACCTGAATAACTGAGCTAACAGCCCTCTTCTTCCTACAGACCCTGCTACAAATGAGATGGGAGAAACCACATTCACCCAGCTACCAGAAAGAGCGATACTAAAATAGCTTCAATTTCGTTTTGTTTTTTTTAATTTTAGTTTAGTTTACAAAGTAGCAGGTTTCTTTATGGTATTTTCTTAACATGGTTTTTTGTTGTTACACACACACACACACACACACACACACACACACACACACACACACACCTTCCCATTCCACCACCATCTCTGCTCTAACCTTCCCTCCAATATGCCTCTTTATATCACATGTTCTGTTCCCCTCCCGCCTCCCGCATTAAAGCCCACTCCATGGCCCCTTTCTAGCTTCCTGGCCACTATCCCCACTAACCCCATACCTAAATACACATATTAACCCATTTCGATTTCATTTTGTTTTAGATTGTAACTCATCTGAAAAGACTTTTATGACCACTTTCCCTGTATATGCAATACTTGCCCTTGTCGCTCTCTTCCCTCTACCATCCCCTTCCAGTGCTATTTTATGACCTTTTCCCTGTGTCTCCACTGTTTCCTTTCATCATCCTCTTTCCTCTAACCATGCAACTTCCAGGTTGCTCATTCTTTGCTCCCTCTTTCCCCATCCTCTTCTTACATCTTAACGATCAATCATGACGGTTCTAAAAACACTGCCAACTACATTTTTCTCACTCCAGTCCCTGGGGCCGCTGTCTCTGCACCTTCTCTGGCGTCCATGGAAGGTAAATGCCTGCTTCTGCAGGTTCGCACCAGCACTGATGTCAAGTCATGGTGCGCACTACTTCAGCAGGCTTCCTTCCTAAAGCAGAGTGGGGACCATAAATTCAGGTGACAACTCACTAGGAAGAATCGCAGACACGAAACCAAGTGGTGGGGAGTGAACCAAAAGGGAAGGTGAGGACTGGAGGCCACATCCACCCCAGCAGACAAAATACAACAAAGAAACACAATCGGAGAAATGAAACCACCGTCACACCTCTGTAACTCTCAACTCCAGTGCTGGGAACTAAAGGTGAGCTGAAGTTCCACAACTTCTTAAAAAGATCAGTGACCACACAGAGGACTCACTAAGCAGATGGATAAGGAAATCAATTTGGAGCCTACATAGCCAAGTTAAACAGCATGAATGAAGAAGAAACTTGAAGGTGACATTCCAAATCATAGAGGAAATTTTCAGTAAGGAAACAGACTCTGGAAAAGAAGGAAAGAGACATGCTGGAATGAAAGAGTCAGTCAACACAGCGGCCAGCCTGGTGTACACAGTGAGTTCCAGGCCAGTCACGGCCACACAGTGAGGCCCACTCTCAAAAACAAAAGCTAACAAAAGAACTTGTATAGCAGCTTCCTAGTTATCTGACTTTTGTCCTCTCCTCTTACCCGAACTCCATATGACAGCATATATGTGACCCTCTAAATGTGGTTTCCATCATGCTATTCTTCCACTATAGAAGCTTCCCATTTCAACTACTATGAAAGACTTACTCGCAGCTTTGATCTTCCATGACCTGGACCTTGCCTGATCCTCCAAGCTCACTCCACAGCATTTTTCTCTCCATCACACATTCCAAACATGCCTGTCATCTTTGCCCCTCACATAGGTATATACTCAAGTTCAGTCTACACATTTTCTGTTTTCTAGTTTAAAAACATTGTCCCCTGAGACTTAGAGGCCGGCCCCCAGCTCCCATTTTGCTCCAGACTTCCCTTTTACAACACTGGTGAGTGCCCGTCCTTGCCCCAGACCCCATCCCTGGGCACCAGCCACTCCAGGGAAGACCTGCCCAACTCGGCCCCAGGTTCTGGCCACCGGGCAGGTTCCCTGCTAGCCCCACCGGGAAGGATCCCCTTCTCCAAGACCCCTGGCAGACCCTGCAGTCTCCACGCCCTGCCCCCACGCCCATCCGCCTGAGCCCCAAGCCTCTTCCTGAGACTTAGAGGCCGGCCCCCAGCTCCCATCTTGCTCTGGACTTCCCTTTTGGAACACTGACTTCCCTTTGGGAACACTGGTCTGTCTGAACCAAGTGTGCGGATAAGGCCAAGAACGAACCACAAGGAGATGGGCAGACGTCAAGGCAGAAACATATACAACAATATGAATAGCAATACAGCATCATCAGGCCCTAGTCCTCCTCCAACACCTAGACCTGAACATCAGAAATTGGAAGAAGCAGAAGAAAACAGCCTTATGAATGACATCATGAAGAAGCTAGAGGTTTGTGTAGAGGAAAAGACAAAAAAATGTGAAGAACGCTGTAAACAACTAGAGGAAAGGGCAAACAAATTAGAAGAAATCAATAAAGTCCTGGAAGAAAACAATAAAATACTGAGAGAAAATCAAGAAAAATCAATGAAACAAATGAAGGAAACAGTCCAAGACCTGAAAAGGGAAATAGAAAAAATGAAGAAGACACAAACAGAGGGAATGCTGGAAATAGAAAATCTGAGAAAACGATTGGGAACTTCAGATGCAAGTATAATCAACAGAATGCAAGAGATGGAAGAGAGGATCTCTAGCGTTGAAGATACAGTAGAAGAAATACATTCATCAGTCAAAGAAAACACTAAAGCCAACAAAGTCATGAACCAAAATGTCCAAGAAATTTGGGACAACATGAAAAGACCAAACCTAAGAATAATAGGGGTCGAAGAAGGAGAAGAATACCAACTCAAGGGCACAGAAAATATATTCAACAAGATCATAGAAGAAAACTTTCCCAACTTAAAGAAGGAAATGCCTATGAAGATACAAGAAGCTTATAGAACTCCAAACAGACCAAACCCCCCAAAAAAAGTCCCCTCGCCACATAATAGTTAAACAACTAAACGTACAGAATAAAGAAAGAATATTAAGAGCAGCAAAGGAAAAAGGCCAAGTGACATATAAAGGCAAACCCATCAGAATAACACCCGATTTCTCAGTGGAGACTTTGAAAGCCAGAAGAACCTGGACGGATGTAATGCAGACACTAAGAGACCATGGATGTCAGCCTAGACTAATATACCCAGCAAAACTTTCAATCACCATAGATGAAGTGAACAAGACATTCCATGACAAAGCCAGATTTAAACAATACTTATCCACAAACCCAGCCCTACAGAAAGCACTAGAAGGAAAATTCCAACCTAAGGAAGTCAGATACACCCTCGAAAACACAGGCAACAGATAAAGCCACAGCAGTAAACCCCAACGTATAGAAGTACCCACACATCACCACCAAAAAATAACAGGAATGAACAATCACTGGTCATTAATTTCCCTCAATATCAATGGACTTAATTCACCTATAAAAAGACATAGACTTACAGAATGGATATGAAAGCAGGACCCATCTTTCTGCTGCATACAAGAAACACATCTCAAATTCAAAGATAGACACTACCTAAAAATAAAAGGCTGGGAAAAGACTTTCCAATCAAACGGTCTTAAGAAACAAGCGGGTGTAGCCATCCTGATATCCAGCAAAATAGACTTCAAACTAAAATCAATCAAAAGAGATCAAGAAGGGCATTACATACTCATCACAGGAAAGATCCACCAAGATGAAGTCTCAAGTCTGAATATTTATGCCCCAAACACAAGGGCACCCACATATGTAAAAGAAACATTACTAAAGCTTAAATCACATATAAAACCCCACACATTAATAGTGGGAGACCTCAACACCCCACTTTCACCACTGGACAGATCTCCCAAATTGAAACTTAACAGAGAAATAAAGGACTTAACTGATGTCATGACTCAAATGGACTTAATCGATATCTACAGAACATTCCATCCTAACAAAAAAAAATATACCTTCTTCTCAGCACCCCATGGAACCTTCTCTAAAATTGACCACATACTTGGCCACAAAACAAATCTAAACAGATACAAAACAATTGGAATAACCTCCTGTGTTCTATCAGACCACCATGGTCCAAAGTTGGATTTCAACAACAACAAAAACTACAGAAAACCTGCAATCTCATGGAAACTGAATAATACCCAACTGAATCACCAATGGGTTAAGGAAGAAATAAAGAAAGAAATTAAAGACTTCCTAGAGATCAATGAAAATGAAGACACCACATATCCAAATTTATGGGACACTATGAAAGCAGTACTAAGAGGGAAATTCATAGCACTAAATGCCCACATAAATAAGTTGGAGAAATCTCACACTAGAGACTTAACAGCATACCTGAAAGCTCTAGAACAAGAAGAAGCACAGTCTCCCAGGAAAAATAGACGCCAGGAAATTATCAAAGTGAGAGCTGAAATCAATAAAATAGAAACAAAGAGAACAATACAAAAAATTAATGAAACAAAGAGTTGGTTCTTTGAGAAAATCAACAAGATAGACAAGCCCTTATCCAAACTAACCAAAAGAGAGAGAAAGCATCCAAATCAACAAAATCAGAAATGAAAAGGGGGACATAACAACAGACATTGAGGAAATCCAGAGAATCATCAGGTCATACTTCAAAAACCTCTATTCGACAAAACTGGAAAACCTAAAAGAAATGGATAACTTTCTGGATAGGTACCACATACCTAAGTTAAATCAAGACCAGATAAACTATTTAAATAGTCCAACAACCCCTAACGAAATAGAAACAGTCATTAAAAGTCTCCCAACCAAAAAAAGCCCACGACCAGATGGTTTCAGCGCAGAATTCTACCAGATCTTCAAAGAAGAGTTAATACCAATACTCTCTAAATTGTTCCACACAATAGAAACAGAAGGAACATTACCAAACTCCTTCTACGAGGCTACAATTACCCTAATTCCTAAACCAAACAAGGATACAACAAAGAAAGAGAACTACAGACCGATCTCCCTCGTGAACATTGATGCAAAAATACTCAATAAAATACTGGCAAACAGACTCCAAGAACACATCAAAACAATTATCCACCATGATCAAGTAGGATTCATTCCAGGGATGCAAGGGTGGTTCAACATACGAAAGTCCGTCAATGTAATACACCATATAAACAAACTCAAAGAAAAAAACCATATGATCATCTCACTGGATGCAGAAAAGGCATTTGACAAAATCCAACACCCCTTCATGATAAAGGTATTGGAGCGATCAGGAATACAGGGAACATACCTAAACATAATAAAGGCAATTTACAGCAAGCCAACAGCCAACATCAAATTAAATGGAGAGAAACTCAAAGCAATTCCACTAAAATCAGGAACGAGGCAAGGCTGTCCACTCTCCCCATACTTATTCAATATAGTACTTGAAGTTCTAGCCAGAGCAATAAGACAACATAAGGAGATTAAGAGGATACAAATTGGAAAGGAAGAAGTCAAGCTTTCCCTATTTGCAGATGACATGATAGTATACTTGAGCAACCCCAAAGATTCCACCAAGCAACTGATACAGCTTATAAACACCTTCAGCAACATAGCAGGATACAAGATCAACTCAAAAAAATCAGTAGCCCTCCTATATACAATGGACAAAGAAGCGGAGAAGGAAATCAGAGATACATCACCCTTTACTATAGCCACAAATGACATAAAATACCTTGGGGTAACACTAACCAAGCAAGTGAAGGACCTATATGACAAGAACTTTAAGTCCCTGAAAAAAGAAATTGAAGAAGATGTCAGAAAATGGAAAGATCTCCCATGCTCATGGATAGGCAGGACTAACATAGTAAAAATGGCAATCTTACCAAAAGCAATCTACAGATTCAATGCAATCCCCATCAAAATACCAACACAATTCTTCACAGACCTGGAAAAAAAATAATACTCAACTTCATATGGAAAAACAAAAAACCCAGGATAGCCAAAGGAATCCTGTACAATAACACAACTTCTGGAGGCATCACAATCCCTGACTTCAAGCTCTACTATAGAGCTACAGTAATAAAAACAGCTTGGTACTGGCATAAAAACCGACATGTGGACCAATGGAATCGAATTGAAGACCCTGACATTAATCCGCACACCTATGAACATATGATTTTTGACAAAGAAGCCAAAAGTGCACAATGGAAAAAAGAAAGCATCTTCAACAAATGGTGCTGGCAAAACTGGATAACAACATGTAGAAGGCTGCAAATAGATCCATATCTATCACCGTGCACAAAACTTAAGTCCAAGTGGATCAAGGACCTCAACATAAATCCAGCTACTCTGAACCTGCTAGAAGAGAAAGTAGGAAGTAGTCTTGAACGCATTGGCATAGGAGACTACTTCCTAAATAGAACACCAGTAGCACAGACTCTGAGAGAAACAATCAATCAATGGGACCTCTTGAAACTGAGAAGCTTTTGTAGAGCAAAGGATACGGTCAACAAGGCAAAGCGACAGCCTACAGAATGGGAAAAGATCTTCACCAACCCCACATCTGACAGAGGACTGATATCCAGAATATATAAGGAATTCAAGAAATTAGACATCAAAATGCCCAACAGTCCAATTAAGAAATGGGCTATAGAACTAAACAGAGAATTCTCAACAGAGGAAACTCAAATGGCCGAAAGACATTTAAGGAACTGCTCAACATCCCTAATCATCAGGGAAATGCAATTCAAAACAACTCTGAGATACCACCTTACGCCTGTCAGAATGGCTAAGATCAAAAACACTGAAGACACCTTATGCTGGAGAGGATGTGGAGCTAGGGGAACTCTCCTCCACTGCTGGTGGGAATGCAAGCTTGTACAACCACTTTGGAAATCAATATGGCGCTTTCTTAGAAAATTGGGAATCAATCTCCCCCAAGATCCAGCTATACCACTCCTGGGCATATACCCAAGAAATGCTCAACCACACCATAAGAGCACTTGTTCAGCTATGTTCATATCAGCATTGTTTGTAATAGCCAGAACATGGAAACAACCCAGATGCCCTTCAACTGAAGAATGGATAAACAAAATGTGGTACATATACACAATGGAATACTACTCAGCAGAGAAAAACAATGGCATCATGAGGTTTGCAGACAAATGGATGGATCTAGAAAAAATCATCCTGAGTGAGGTAACCCAGACTCAGAAAGACAAACATGGTATGTACTCACTCATAGCAGGATACTAGACATGAAACAAGGATGACTTGTCTGCTACTCACATCACCAGGGAGGCTACCTGGAAAACAGGACCCCAAGAAAGACACAGGGATCGCCCAATGACAGAGAAATGGAATGAGATCTACATGAACAGCCTGGACATGAGTGGGGGTAATGAAAGGCGAGGGTTGAGGGAAAGAGAGCTTGGGGGAGCGGGAGATCCCAGCTGGATCAACAACAGAGAGGGAGAACAAGGAATAGGAGACCATGGTAAATGAAGACCACATGAGAATAGGAAGAAGCAAAGTGCTAGAGAGGCCCACAGAAATCCACAAAGATACCCACACAACAGACTGCTGGCAATGGTCGAGAGACAGCCCGAACTGACCTACTCTGGTGATGGGATGGCCAAACACCCTAATTGTTGTGCTAGAAACCTCATCCAACTACTGAGGGATCTGGATGCAGAGATCCATGACTAGGCCCCGGGTGGATCTCTGGGAGTCCAATTAGCGAGAATGAGGAGGGTTTATATGAGCGAGAATTGTTGAGATCAAGGTTGGATAAAGCACAGGGACAAATAGCCAAATGAATGGAAACACATGAACTATGAACCAATGGCTGAGGGGTCCCCACTGAATCAGGCCCTCTGAATGGGTGAGACAGTTGATTGGCTTGATCTGTTTGGGAGGCATCCAGGCAGTGGGACCAGATCTTGTGCTCATTGCATGAGTTGGCTGTTTGAAACCTGGGGCCTATGCAGGATTGTTTGGCTCGGCCTGGGAGGAGGGGACTAGACCTACCTGGACTGAGTCTACCAGGTTGACCTCAGTCTGTGGGGAAGGCTTTGCCCTGGAGGAGATGGGAATGGGGGGGGGGGGGGGTTGGGGGGAAGGTGAGGGGGATGGGAGGGGGGAGAACAAGGGAATCCGTGGCTGATATGTAGAACTGAATTGTATTGCAAAATAAATTAAAAAAAAAAAACAAAAAAAAAACAAAAAAAAAAAAAAAAAACATTGTCCCTCAACCACTGGACTTAGTTTTGTTTTTGTTTTTTACAATGCAAAGTATACACTGATGTAAAAAATTCAAACACTACCAGACAAGACTAAGCCAAAGAATAGATGTTGGAGATAGAGGACAGGATTGAGAAAATATTGCATTCAGACATATATAAATAAAAAAAATGAGCATGGCCAAAACTTTCAAGAACTATTCAGGAGCCCAAACCTAAGAATCTACAAGATGGGAAAAAGGAGCTAAGTATTTAGGGCATGGACAATTCAGTTATAAAATAATAGCAGAAAAAAAATTCAAGTCTAGAGAAATAAATGAACATACAAACACACACAAAATTCAGAATCAAACACTCAGGGTGCTGGAGAGACGGCTCAGTGGTTAAGAGCACTGCGCTGGATGCTCTTCCAGAGGACCACGTTTGATCCCCAGCACCAACAAGGCAGCAAACAACCATCTTTACCTCCAGTTCCAGAGGATCTGACACCCTTCTTGGGCCTCTGTGGATACCAGGCAAGGGAGTGTAATCAAATACATGTATGAAAAGCAAAGGAGGGGCTGCTTGTGGACAGATGACATGGAACAGGGAAGGCAGTGAGAGGGAGGTGAATAAGAACAAATTATTTGTGAAAATGCTGCAATGAAACACATTACTTATTTGCTAACATACATATATATATACACATATAAAATGTGTGTGTGTTAGCTGAAGATGGAGCTAAATGATAGAGCACTTACCTAGCATGCTCAAATCTTTAGTTGGATACCAAACAATATAAAACACAATGAATGACACTACTGGTGGTGATGTGTAGTTGGTGGTGGTGGTGAGGCAGCTGGTAGGTGTGGCAGTTCGCACCTATAATCCTAATACTAGAAAGGCTGAGACAGGCAAACTGCCACAAATTGAAGACTAACACAGACTACAGAGTTAGAGTTTCAAGCCAGCCTGGGCTACTGAGACCCTGTCTTCAAAAAAAAGATAATGGGGGCTGGAGAGGAGGCTCAGAGGTTAAGAACACTTGTTCTTGGAGGGAACCAGAGTTAAATTTCCAGCACCCAAATGGCAGCTCACAACTGCAACTCCAGCTGTAGGTGCTCCTGTGCCCTCTCCTGACTTGTGAAGGTACCAGAAACACATTATGATACATGGAAACATACATCAATACACATTAAATTTTTGAATTAGAAAATATGGTTATCAGATAAGGACCTATTGCTCTTACAGTGTAGAATCTGTCAGATATAAGCAATGTCATTAGTCGGCCATTATTGTGCTTTACTGCTGTTACTAAAAAACTTATGAGTTGCTTTCAATTTTGTCACCAATGGAAAACTGGCCTATAGTCTTATTCAAGCATGTGGAGCATGGACCAGGTCTGGTGGCACACTCCTTTAAACCAGCACTTGGGAGGCAGAGGCAGGTGGATCTCTATGAGTTTGAGGCCAGCCTGGTCTACAGAGCGAGTTCTAGAACAGCCAGGGATACACAAAAGAAAAAAAACACCCTTTCCAGTGAATTATAAACAAAGCATGGTTTGGGGGAGACCCTGACTTGAATGTAGTTTCAGAAGTCTGGATGGCATTGACTGATTCCTCATAGTTTGGTTCATTGGCATGTATCAGAAAACAGATTTCATCTCTCCTGTAAGTAATCGTCCAGTGTTTGAGGGTCGGGGAGTGTCTGCTTTGCTCTGTTTTGTTTTGTCTAGCTAAGCTGTTATGTTTATCTCACATACCACCTATTGTTTAGTCTGACTTTGGAGATTTATAGTCAGCTGTCAAAGCCGTGGGCTGCGTAGTTTTGGGTCTGTTCTGCACATGTGCAGCTCAAAAGTGAGACCAAGTATTATGCTGATTTACCATCAGAATTGGAGGATCACCTTCAAGCCTTTCTCCCCCACCTTGCAGTCCACAGGGGTCCTTTTCCTAATCTTCTGGTAGAATGATTCCTCTTCCACTCCAAGCTGCCAGGCTTCCCAAGCTGGGGCCACCCACAAAGGAAACAGCAAGAGAAAAAAAAATGATTTTTAGAACTACGAACTCTCTGAGAGTCAGTACGTCCCTGCTTCTCAACTCCTCTGAACAGAAAACGAGAACACAGACTCACCTCCACTATTCGTCTGCCTTTGACTAGCCAAGAAAAAAATACATTATCATGTGCAGTCTGGCCTGTGAGCAATGCTTTTCCTGGTCTTCTGGACAGAAGTTAGGATCTCAGAATTGTAACTGTCCGCAGTTCGGATGTGTGGTGCTCTCAGGAGCCCTTGGCCATGAGTAAAAGGGAGTAATGAGACATTCACCCCTGAATAGCTCACCTCCTAATGGCCCCCACCTATTCTTCACTCTTTAAAGTCGCCAGATGATTGTTTCATGGGCTTTGTTTAGAACTTTCAGTTGTTAATTATCAAACAGATATCAACTATCAGACATCAGGAATTCCACCTGCCTCCTTTGCTGTGGTGGGGGCAGGGCATGGAGCTCTGACTAAAGTCTCGAGTTCTCTAAGCATGTCCTCCACTGCAGCTTCAAGCTCCAATGCTTCGGTAATATCTCTTTTACAAGACCCGCCTTCTCTATGTAGCCCTGGCTGTCCTGGAGCTCACTCTGTAGACCAGGCTGGCCTCAAACTACCTGCCTCTGCCTCCCTTGTTCTGGGATTAAAGGGGTGTGCCACACTCCCACCCCACTAATAAAATTCCCCGACCCTCAGCCTGTACACTTTTGGATAATCTGTTGATTTGACATTGTTTTTTTTAACATCTCCTATAAAGAAGAGAAATGTAATTGAGTAGTTTGGTTAATTATTACTGATAGTAATGTTTCAACCTTGCATTAATAATGGAAAAATGTTTAGGACAGATGTCAAATGCGGGAAGAGTGCTTTGGGGTTTTGTATCTGTACTATAAAAATGCAGGGCTCGGGCTGGCAAAACGGATTAGTGGGTAAAGGTGCTTTTGGTGTCATCCTAATGACCTGAGTTTGATCCCTAGAGCACATGTAAAGGTGGAAAAAGAGAAGCTACTTCAGAGTTGTCTTCTGACCTCCAGACATGTACATACATACACACACACACATAGACATGCACACACACATACACACATATAGACACACACATACACATAGTTTTTTTTTAATTCAGGGCTTTAGAATTTTGTGCAATAATCAATCAGAAACTTTTTTTAATCAGTGACAATTACTATCCACCCTTGATGTTCTTGTTGCAGTAACATTATTTTTTATTATTTTTGTTCTGTTTTATTATGTCAAATAAAGTAGAATTTTCAATCCTTTTCCAATGTGCGTGTGTATGATCCCCTCTTCTCATTAACTGGATTATCATACAACCAAAGAGCCTCCTCATTGGTTCTCTGTGAAACGTGTCCCTTCTAGTACAGTCCTGACTTCATTCTCATTTAAAATCTTTGGGTTTTACATTTATGCTCAATGTTAGAGTGATTTTTGCCAATGTCTTTTTATTTTTATTCCATATTCCACTTTTTATAAATTTTTCTTGGTCCTTTATAAATACTTTTAAAGACATGAAAGAAGGTTCCCTTCATGCAAATTTTATTTCCCTAAGTGACTTGCTGGAAAGTTCCAAAGTGTCTTTCTCAGTTGCAATCAAAATGACAAATTTCAGGTCTTTGTCAGCTTTTAGAATAAGTTTTTATAGTTGTTTCTGTTTTTGGTTTTTGTTTGGTTTGGTTTGTTTTTTTGGTTTTTGTTTTGAGTTTTTTTTGGGGGGGAGGGTTGTTTTTGTTTTTTGTTTTGTTTTGTTTGTACTGGGGTTTTCCTTCCAAGCCTTCAAAAATAAAATTTTGCATCTAAAAATGTATAAATGTACTTGACTTTTGTGCTGCAAGACTTCAATGGCTTTATAATAGCCAGTGCCTTAGATTATATTTCAACTTTAAAAACCCAACTTAGCATGTGTATTTAACATCCCCAATTCTGAGGGGAACCTGAAAAGAAAAAGAAGCAGGTAAAGGCCAACATGGTTAGCAACTGTGGAGACAGATTTTTTTTTTTCTTCAGCGGAGTGAAGGACTGAGCTGCAAGCGGTGTGCATCCTGCAGGCTTAGTACCATCTTTAAAGGGTACTGGGGGCGCTTCTCCCCAAGTTTCATAGCTGCGGTCTTGTTGGGTGACTCTTCATGAATGTTTTCAGCTACAGGGTACTGTTGTCCAAACTTTGCTCCACATTCTTTTTCGTTGTTGTTTTGTTTGGAAGATTTTTGTTTTTGTTTTTGTTTGGGGGTTTGTTTGTTTTGAGACAAAATCTCTATATGTAGCCCTGGCTGTCCTGGTAGTCACTATGTAGACCAGTCTGGCCTTGAATTCTTAGAGATTGCCTGTCTTTGCGCGCGTGCGCAAAGACAAACACACACACACACACACACACACACACACACACACACACACCCCTCCAGTGCTGGGATTAAAGATGTGCACTACCAGGCCTGGCCCATGCTCCACATTCTTGAATAAAGCTGTAGGCCAGTTTTCCATTGGTAACAAAATTGAAAACAACTCATAAACTTTTTAGTCAGAGCAGTAAAGCACAATAATGGTCGACTAACGGCATCGCTTACATCTGACAGAACCTACACTGTAAGAGCAATGGTTGGCAACTGTTCATTTGCTGAGTCCCTCACTGTATATACATATTTCCCATTATTTCAATTAATCATTCACAAACCACCATTGTTTTCATTTGGAACATCTTTCCTTCAAGTCTCATGCAAAAATTAGCTGAAATCAATAACTAGCTCTAGGAGTTGCATTGGATTTTAATAATTTGCATCATGTCCATTATTGTCATCAATAACATCCAACAGTTCCCTGTAAGACATAATAGCTTCATCTGTTCTTTCGGCACTTCAAAATAAAAAGGAAAGTTATCACCTGTTCTTTGATTTATGTATAATACAAGAAAACATGCTTCTCTGGTGCTACCTACAGTTGCCAAATGCAAATAATGTATAATAATAACAAATATATAATAAATAAGTACATAAATATAGTGTATAAATATAAATTATGTCTGTCATGAAAACAATTTATTAATAAAACAGGATTAGACTAGGAGTCATGGATCATACCTATAATGTCAAAACTTGAGAGTCTGAGTCAAGAGGATTGCCTTGAGTACAAAGACAGCCTGGATAGATATAGAATTAGACTCTTTGTCAGAAAAACAAAACCAAACAAAAAGACTTTCTAAAAGTACTTACGAACATGTAATCGGAATGCTGGGGTTGGGGAAATGATTCGATGGGTAAAGCATGAGAACCAGAGTTCGGGTCCCCAGCACCCACACAAATGGCAGGTGGGCTTGGCAGCCATCTATAATCCCAGTGCAGGAGGCAGGTACAGGAAGTCCTGGGGGTGAGCTGGCTAGCTAGAGAAGCCAAAGAAGCAAGCTCTGGGTTCAAGCAAGAGACCCTGTCTCAATACAGAGAAAGGAGAATAATCAAGGAAGTCAGCCTCCAGCCTCTAGACCCCTGCACACACACACACATAATTCCTATCAAAAAACTATGTGAGATGTACATCATTGTGTACATTGTATGAGCAAGTGTTCTTTATAGTAACAAAATTCCACTACATACTGCTGAAAATTTAACCTACAATTTACAACTCTGCTTGTTTGATGACTGAAAGAATTTTCCAGACAACTTTCTGTCTCCATATTCTGCAGAGTTTGTCTCTATCTCACTATCAACCTATCCCTGCTGTCCAGGTGCCAATCATAACATCACAACAGAGCAACAGAGCCAGATGTGGTAGCACATACCCTTAATCCCAGCACTCTGGAGGCAGAGGCAGACAGCCCTCTGAGTTCAAGACCAAGACAGTCTACAGAGTTTATGCCAGGACAGCCAGGGATACACAGAGAAACTCTTATCTCCAATAGAGATAGATAGATAGATAGATAGATAGATAGATAGATAGATAGATAGATAGATGATAGGTAGGTAGATAGATAGATAGATAGATAGATAGATAGATAGATAGATGATAGGTAGATAGATAGATAGATAGATAGATAGATAGATAGATAGATAGATAGATAGATAGATAGCACCACAATAGCAAAGCAAGTGGACACAATGTGCAGCTAGAGTATCACTAGAAATTATTCTTACCCTGAAGAACTACCAAAATGACTACAAACCACAGAAATAAAATCCCATGGAAGCAACACAGCCTGTCTCCAGATCAGCCACCTCTTACATGGATCCCCACAGCACCTTGACAGTCCCAGAACCCCACCATCAAGGCCAAGTGTGATGAAAGGAAAGCCAGAAATCAAAGGCACACTATCTTCAATGACAGTACTTAAAATACCTCAGCACGAGCAAGCTCTGCAAACGTACAGATTCTTGGGAATGAAAAGAGGACTCAAAAGTTAAGGGCACTTGTTGCTCTTCTAGAGGACCAAGGTTCAGGTTTCCAGCACCCACCTGGCAGCTCACAATTGTAACTCCACTTCCAGGGATCCAGTGCCCTCTTCTGTCCTCTGTGGATAGCAGACACACACATGGTACACATACATACATGCAGGAAAAATCTTTTAATGATTTTTTTAAGTATACAACTACCGTTTCTTCCATAGAACGTTGTGCTGTTTTTTTTAAAGGGGGTCCTAAATTTTTAATTTTTACTTTAGGGTGAAACTACCTACAGACTTTAGTTCCAGATTTTAATGAGTTTTTCTCGTTGCTCAAAATATCCTGTCCCTTTTCTCTTTCTGCTGAATCCACACACTTCTTTCAGAGCATGGCTCAAATATCTAACTCCTGAGGAAGGATCCAACATATTTGGAGACTTCAATAAAAAACTGTGTGTCAGAAGCCAATTATTAACTTCTTTGTCTCCATTTTTATAGAGACAAATATAGATAAGAATATATAATTTCCTGAATTGTCTGGGGTTTTTGTTTATTTGTTTGTTTTTGTTTATCTTTCAAGACAGGGTTTCTCTGTATAACAGCCCTGGATGTACTAGAACTCACTTTGTGGACCAGGCTGGCCTCGAACTCACAAGGCAGAGCAAGGGGATTAAAGGCATGAGCCACCACCACCCAAGGATCAGATTTTTTTTTAAACTTAATAATTCATTAAGTCACTATTTGTCATTTATTTTCATAGTAGCCTTATATTTATTCATCTTTATAGTAGCCTTCAAATATTAGCCAAAGGGTGCTTGAGCGAGACAGGAGGAGTGGCTAAAGGATTAAGAATGCCTATTGCCCTTGCAGAGGCCCTAGGTTCAGTTCACAGCACCCACATCTGGTGGTAACTTCAGTTCCAGGGGATCCAGTGCCTTTTCGTGCCACAACCTGCTTGACTTTGTCATTGACCTGACTGGGCTGATGGGAGAATGAAGAAATGGCAGACACATTTACAGAAAAGCTGGAATCAAGTGGGCCACATGCTCTTAGGGAGAGGCACCAGCCACAGCCCAGAGCATTTATTATAGGCAGCATGACGCAGGAGGCAGAGCTAGCTAGTTTCAGTAGGAGGGCTCCGTAAGGAAGTGAAATCAGGCTGTAGTCATATGGTTGATACATTCAACTGCACTGACACATTGTCAACATCCAGGAAGAGGAAGAGGCAGTTGATGCTTTTCGCTTTTTACACACTGTGTAAATGTCCATACTCCACCAGTGAAAGGCCTTGCCATTCCCTGGGTGTGAGGCACCAGGGTCCTTGACACAGCTGTGTTCATGTCAATAACACACAATCTCTCAAAACTCATCCACTTCGCAATATCGTTGCCTCAGTAGGTACCTGCACAAACACATGTGGTATGCATAAATTCACTGAGGCACACATACATACACAATAAAATCCTTTAAAAAAGCGCCCCTATTTCTCTCCTATCAATTCTAGAGTGATGCAAGTTCTAGAACGTTCTATGATAAAATGGGTGCAGTATTTGCCTAAAGTAAAGAACATAAAGGGATACTTTAAAGCAAAGTAATCATTATGAATGAAATTTTAATTTAGTTTCTAAAATCAGTGCCAAAAATCCATGAAATATCATTTCAAACTTTAAATACAGGATCAGTATCAGTGATTTTTTCCCCCTCCCACCTCAGGCTTCATTTCAGTATGGCTTAGCTTCATGCTGGTGATCATAAACTGATTGAAAATTTTGTAATAATTTTTCTCTTCATAATTACTTCCAGAAATTTTTAAATTGTATCTTCATTGCAAGGTATTTTTACAGATGCCAGCTTTTCACATCACCAATCGTAATTTTTCTATCCTAAAAGTTGAGCGTGCAGGGCAGACCAATGCAATCAAATCTCTTTGAAATATATTGTGATATTGAAAAGTAATTTCCTGTTTTTAAAAGCTTTTAATAAGGGCCATAGAAGGGGCTCAGCTAACACAGCTACTTGCCACCAAGCCTGAGTAGCTGGGTTCAGTCTCTGAACCAAATAGTGGAAAAAGAGAGCGGACTCCTGCAAAGTGTCCTCTGACGTCCTCACACACGTGAGCCCACACGTGCACATACCATTCACACACACACACACACACACACACACAAGTAACAAGTGTAGTTAAAGGAAAAAACAAGAATATCTTTACCAAAGTAAAAATAATTTTTAACTTTTTATTGGACACAGTTTCATTCCAGACAAACGTACCTTTATATTGAAGCAATTTAAATGTCCCTCTCAACGTTATGCACGCAACATGGCTCACTGATCTCATTCAGTAGTGAGAGACTTTGTGTTCCTGTAGATGGTCCACTGCATGCCAACCAATCATTCTAGCTTTCCATAAAAATTATTTAGCCAAATTTTATTTATGACTGTGGTGGTTTGAATAAGAATGGCCCCCATATACTTGGGTGCTTAGTTTCCAGAGAGTGGCACTATTTGAAAGCATGTGTGGCCTTGTCGGAGGAAGGGGTGTCACTAGGGGTGGGCTTTGGGGTTTCAAAAGCCCATGGCAGGCAGTCTCTCTCTCTCTCTCTCTCTCTCTCTCTCTCTCTCTCTCTCTCTCTCTCTCTCTCTCTCTCCCTCTCTCCCCTCCCTTCCCCTGCCCCCTTCTCCTCCTCTTACTTAATCCCTCTCTCTTTATCAGTCAGCAGACAGGATATAGCTCTCCCTCTCAGCTACCCCTCCAGCACCAGGTCTGCCTGAATGCCACCATGCTTCCCATCATGATGATAATGGACTAAACCTCAAAACTGTAAGTAGGCCCCAATTAAATGTTTTCCTTTATAAGAGTTGCTGTAGACAGACTTTCTTTGGACTGTCAGCTCCCAAATAATGTCACAGAGACTTCTTATTAAGTATGAAAGCTTGGCCTCAGCTTAGGCTTGTTCCCAACTAGCTCGTATAACTTAAATTAACCCATTTATATTAATCTATGTTCTGCCATGTGGCTCGTTACCTCTCCTCCATACTGTACATCTGACTTCCTCCATGTCTCACTGGAGAAACTCTGCCTCTCTGATTCTTCCCGCAAGTTCCTCTCTCTCCCCAGAAGTCCCGCCTATCCTCTCCTGCCTAGCTATTGGCCATTCAGCACTTTATCAAACCAATCAGAAGGTGCCTTCGACAGTTGGAATCCCACAAGTTGGGTGGATCTAGCCCTGAGGTCACCACTCTCTTTATCCATTTTTTAATTCATGTATTTCCTTGAACACAGGACTATTCCACTTCCCAGCGTCTCTTTTCTCAATTTGCACATTTTGTATCTTTATTTGCTCTGCTTGCTCCTTTTCATTATAAATCTTTGTCAGAGTTAATGCTGTTTTGAGATTTTTCTCTGCCAATGGAATTAATCCAACTCTTCACCTTAGCCTCAGGCAAATTTTTTAGACAAGAGCAAATAGCAGCCACATTCTTTATCAAAATATCACAAGACCAGTCTCTAGGTCACACACTAACATTCTTCTCCTGTGAACCCTCCCGAGCCAGCCCTGTCACAGTTCAGATCACCCTCAGCACCACTGTCTTCTATATTCCTACTAGGATGGCCCATTAAGACCCACTTCAAGCATCCAGCTGCTTTTCTAATCCAAAGTCCACATTCCTCCAAACAAAAGCATGCTCCAGCCTATCACAGCAACACCCCAGTCTCTGGTACCAACTTCTGTCTTAGGGTTTCTATTGTTGCGAAGAGACACCATGACCATGGCTACTCTTAGAAAGGAAAACATTTCACTGCTGTGGCTTACAGGTCAGAGGTTTAGTCCATTATCCTCATGATGTGCCATGTTGGTGTGCAAACAGACATGGTGATGGAGCAGGAGCTAAGAGTCCTTATATCTTGGTCTGAAGGCAACAGGAATGCACTGTCTCACTGGGCATGGCTTGAGCATATACAAGACCTCAAAGCCTGTCTCCACAGTGACACACTTCCTCCAATAAGACCACACCTACTCCAATACGGCCACACCCCCTAATAGTGTCACTCCCTTGGAGGGCCATTTTCTTTCAAACCACCACATATACAAAATTTTAAAATTGTAGAAAGAGTGTATGTACAGTGAAATTAAGTCTTTCTCCTAGCCCCTCTGCCTACACACATGTGACTTTTAGATATAATCCCTCCTCCTCCTCCTCCTCCTCCTCCTCCTCCTCCTCCTCTTTTCTTCTTCCCGCTCTGCTCCCTCCTCTTCCTGCCCTCCCTCTGTAATGTTTTAGGAACTAAGAGACTTCTCTCATGCTAGGCAAGCACTCTGCTACTGAGCTACATCCCTGGCTTTTATTGTTTGTTCAACACAGAGTTCATCTAATGCACTACTCTATATATCTTAAGAATTATTCTCAAAGGAAAAAAGCACTTTCATTCATTTTGGTGTCTGTATTGTATTCAACTGAACAGATGTAACATTTATAGCCAGTCTTCACTTAGTGGGCATTGACCTTCTTCTGGGCTCCCACTATTACAATGAACACTTCAGTATGTAACATGGTACATGTGCCATTTCTTTATGTGTCAACATCCATTATTAACAAAAAAATTCTGGAAGTATAATTGCTGATTAAAAGATATGTGTAATTATAATTTTGACGTATATTGACAAGCATACCCCCATGGAAGTTGTACTAAATTACATGCCTTTCATAAATGTACCCTTTTTCTCTATCTCAGACCAGATTGTGATCATTTTTTAACTTTGTAGAAACGAGAGGTTAAAAAATTATAGTTTTAATTTGTACTCTTAAAATTTTGAATGAGGTTAAACATAATTTTGTGTGTTTAAAGGAGCATTGTTCGCTCTCAAATTTCATTGCTTGAAGAGTAGTCAATGATTTCCTACTATACCTAGTTAGATTCATTTCACCCTCAATGAAATAAAGACCTACCAAGTTGAAACTTTCTAGCATCTGGTATTTAAGTAAAGAAAGAACTATACTATAGTGTCTTAAAATACAGAGACACATTTCCAACTATTTCTGGAAGAATTCAAAATTCCATCTTTGGAACTAAAATAGATATGTAAAATTATGTAATAATAAAATTGGAAATCTGCCAAAATAAATAAATTCTAGTGTTTGTTTCCCACAACACTGTGCCAGAGTATAAAATACAGTTTTATATAAAAGTATAAAGTACTTTTGTATTTCTTTTGAGTACTACAAAATAAAAATTCAAAGTAGAATTTTTTTTTTTAATTTTTATTGATTATGTATACAGTATCCTGCCTGCATGTGTCCCTGCAGGCCAGAAGAGGGCACCAGACCTCATTACAGATGGTTGTGAGCCATCATATGGTTGCTGGGAATTGAACTCGGGACCTTTGGAAGAGCAGTCTGTGCTCTTAACCACTGAACCATCTCTCCAGCCCTCAAAGTAGAATTTTAAAGTTACAAAAATTTAAATGTTTACTTTGAAAGCAACTGTTATGGTACTATTCAGTAATAAGAAATCAAACTTTAAAAAAGAAAAACCTCTCACAGAGGCAACACCCTCTTCTAATGAAAGTTTGTCTTTAGGGAGCTTCTCACATAACTATGATTTGAAGTATGAACAAAACGACTCATGAGTCGGAGGATTGTTTCTCAGAGCAGCAGTAGTGAGAGCTGGTACTTTAGAGAAGTGACCGGAGCACGGAGGCTCTGACTTCTTCTGTGGATGACTCCTGTGATGCACTCAGAACAAGATGGCACTGTTGGGCAGTGGCAAAAGGTAGGATGAGGGTGTGCTGGCAAGTCTTCTGTCAACTTGACACACAAACTAGAGGTATCTGAAAGGAAGGGACCTTCATTGAGAAAATGCTTCCATAAGAACTGCCTGTAAGACATTTTCTTAACTAGTTCTTGGTGGAAAAGGGCCCAGCACATTGTGAGGGGTTCCAACCCTGGGCTGGTGGTTCTGGGTTCCATAAGAAAGCAGGCCGAGGAAACCACAGGAAGCAAGCCAGTCAGCAGCACCCCTCCATGGCCTCTTCATCAGCTCCTGCCTCCAGGTTCCTGCCATGTTTGAGTTCCTGTCCTGACTTCTTTCGATGATGAACAGTGATGTGGAAGTGTAAGCCACATAAACCCTTTTCTTGCTAGCTTGCTTTTTGGTCACGGTGTTCTGCCTCAGCAATAGAAACCCTAATAAGACAGGGGGCTACTTAGAGGAAGAAGGTCGGTAGAGGATGTGCCCTAGAAAGAGATGACTTGTCCCAGTCCATCCATCTGCTTCCTGGCTTCCATGAGGTGAGCCACTTTGTCTCAGTACATGCTCTTGTGGTCATGGTTTTCTGCCTCACCACAGACCCACAGAAATGAAGCAAACTGACCACGAACCTCCGGCACTGTGAGCTAAAATCTTCCCTCCTTTGGGTTGTTCTCTCAAGGGTTTGTGACAGTGATGGGAAATCCACTACAATGATTATTAATGAGAAACATTAAAACAGTACAATTATTTTGAGACAGGATCTCACTATGTACCCCTGGTTGGTCTGGAACTCACTATGTAGATCAGGCTGGCCTTAAATTCACAGAGATCTGCCTGCTTCTGCCTCCTGAGTGCTGGAAATAAAGGCATGCACCATCATGCCAACCTAGTATTTTAATAAATATTATATTTTTTACAGTTCTACCACTAATGTAAATAAATCTTACAAATAAACATAAACAGTTTTATTTTCTCCTGTGGCGTTTCCCTGTCAACAGTAAAGCATTATGCTTATATCATGTTATTAAATTTAATCTTACTAAATAAAGCATAGCACTTAAAATGTATCAAATAAGATTTAGGACTTCTCTGGTTCATTTTTATTGTGCGGAAATCACTTAGTATCTTAGAAGGTCTAGATGCAAGATATACTTTTTAATGTTGTTATTTGGTCAGCTAATCTTTCATTTCCCTGTACTCTAACTCAAACCTAAGATCTAACTCTCTGGTTAGAGACAAGACATGCCAGTTAATCAGACTGGTCCTTGCAGTGAACGATGTGCTTACCAGACCCCGCTCCTTGCCCTACATGGTGGCATAGGCATCTAAAATTGAAAAGAAGCTAGAGCAAGGCATCATTTAGTCCAGATCTCTCTCTTCTTGCAAGGCTCTGCCTAAAATGTCTAAGACGGATGGTTTCTCCCTAAAATTCACCTGAGACAGAGACTTTACAACATCACCCTGGAGCCTTCTCTAATGTTTAATCACTATCACTGTCGGGTCGGTTTAAGCTCTTTGCTGCTGAGTTTTCCTCTGAAGACATGGGAAACAATTGGTCAGCAAGCCCTTTGTAATCACCTTTCCAATCCACCACAGCCTGTAACAAGGCGCTCTGGCACCTGGTTTTTTTTTTCTACAGTGTGCAATTTATCTTCTTTCCATATTTAGTATATCACTACCTCACCTTCTTATCTAGGTTATTTTTCCTTGAACTTTTTCACCTGTTACATACCACTCGTAGCTGGCTTGGCAATTAGTTCTTTCATTAGGATATAATTTATGTCCACTATCGCAGAGCAGAGGAGGGACAGACAGTTTACATTTTTGGTTTCCTGTGATGTTTGGGAATAGGACCCAGGGCTGTGAGTATGTGTCCCACCACTGAGCTACAACTTCAGCCCTACACTTTCAGGTATTCACTATGTAAATACTTACCTGGTACCGATGAGGACAGTGCAAATCTCCTGCTCTCTTATAACGCATGTTCTAGTAGGGAAAATAACAATACACACAATTTTGGGTAAAGAATAAAACATCTTGTATTGACTGGAAAAGTGCAGGTTTGCTGTGATAAAGATGCAGAAACCATGCAGTGCCTTCAAAGTGGCATATTTCCCTTGCCTTCTTTTCCTAGGTGAATAACCTACATCAAAAAAACTCTGCTCCTCGGCATCTTCCAGGGAACCCTCCGTCACTATCACTTCGTACCAGCGTTCTTTATTTTTATTTATTCTTCTCTCATATATTACATCTCAAGCACAGTTTCCCCTCCTTCCTCTCTTTCCAGTCCCTCCCCCAACCTCCTCTCTCTCTCCCAGATCCATTTATCCTGTTTCCCCTCAGAAAAGGCCAGGCCTCCCAGGGATATCAGCTCAACATGGCATATCAAGTTACAGTATGACTCGGTACAGTCCCTCATGTTAAGGCTGGATGAGGCACCCTAGTAGGAGGAAAAGGGTCCCAAAAGCAGGTGAAATGTATCGACATTCTTCAGGTCACTGTTATTATCTCTAAGTCCAGTCACCCTGAATTCCAACCATCAAGGTGGAGAAACACTATTCCCAGGAGGCTGCCTCCAAAGTGGCACTTACTAACTTCTATGCAACAGCTTCAAATCCTCTTTGACCTCTCTGTCTGCTGCTTCTGCTTCCAATAGCCGACACCCAACTCTTTTTCCTAAGATGTCATTGGGACACAGTATCCCATTTTGTCAACCCTGGAAGGTGACTGGCATTTCCTTTCCCCCATTTCGCCCTCCTCTAGGGAACTGCTGGGTGGAGGCATATGAAGGGCCAGTCCCTTCTCCCTAATCAGGACAATTCTGCGCCTAACTTACATTCCAGATATGGGCCGGTCGAGGGAGGCTGAAGCCACCTCCTATGATGGGATCAGCCTGGTATTTGCCCTACTTGTCTGTCTTCTCTTCCTGTCTTGTCTCCCACATTCCCTGATTGGTCCTCCCGCCAAGCCCAGGAGAAGGTTCTTTGCAATGCTGAGAGCTGAATCTGGGAGCTTTGGACATGAACAGCAAACACTTTACCACTGAGGTACCCTTGATTCCAGAAGGATTTTTTTTAATTTGTATTTTATTTTATGTGTATCAGTGTTTTGCCCGAGCATATGTATTTGCACCATGTGTGTGCCTGGCACCTGGTGACTGCCTAGGCCAGAAGTATGTATCACATCTTCTGGAAATGGAGTTACATGCAGTAGTGATGGCGTTACAGGCGGTTGTGAGCTGCCATGTTTGCTGAGAAACAAACCCGGGTCCTCTGCAAGAGCAGCAAGTGCTCTTGACTGCGGAGCCATCTCTCAGGCCCCTCTTTCTAAAAATGTTATTTTACTTTTAATTATGTGTATGTGTGTATGTCTGTGTGGGGTTTGAACACGTGAGTTTGGGCGCCCACTGAGGCTAGAAGAGGGGGTCAGCTATCCTGGAGTCACAGGCAGGTGCACTTGCCAGCACTTAGATGACAAGTGTCTCCACAAGCAGCGGTAGTTCCAGTTACAGAACCCAGTGCTTTCTTCTGACCTGCTCATATACCAGGCAGGCTCCTGATGTGCATGTGTGCATGCAGGCAAAACATTCACGCACATAAGATAATCGAAAAATCATTTGTAAAGAACTTTACCAGCTTAAGAATACCTTTGAAACACTTTAAACAATGCTAATAGGTTACTGTACTTATGTACACAAAAATATATCGAGAATGAACCATAGAAGAGCATGGTGCTGCGTCTGAATATAATAAACAGCCGTGTGAAGAAGAGTAAGATACAAACCTAAGCTCAGGATCTGAATGTCTTTGTAATACTTCCACAAAGCAATCATGCTGCAAGGAGATTAAGGAAAGGATTGTTCATGGATGCTTTGCTTTTTATTACCATCATCAGTTCACGTGACCACAAAATACCAACACTACCAGGTACCAGTGTCTGCCCCAGCTTTCCGGGATTTACATATAAGGAAATATTTTATCCAGTCTGTCATGTGAATATTTCAGAATGTTCCAGTTTGCAGTTAAATCTATACTTTTATTTTTATTTTCTGAGGTGGTTTTATTTGTTTGTTATTGTTATTTTTGTTTCTTTTTCCCCCACCTTATGAGTTAAAAAAAAAAAGATAACTCAGGCATTGAATCCCAACTTCATATTTGTTTCAAGGAATGCGAAAGGCTATATAGTTCAGGCACATACTAAAATTACTTAAGACATTTTCACACAAATGCCAAGAACTGTATCTGCTAACAAGCTTTACCCAGCTTGGAGACCAAACCCAACCACATAGAATGAGAACGCCAGATATACGACAATAAATATTTTTGGCACAGTTTCAAAGCTACATAATGCCAGACATAGACATGTAAAAGTCATGGCAAGAACTACAAAGATTATAAAAGAAATAAAGTCACAGTTCGTAATTCATACAATTACATATGCAAGCTTAGATAGCTATTCACATAATAAGAGCCACATGGAAAATTATCGGAGATCTTATCCCAAAAAAAGATAACAAATATTGAAATGGTTTTTAAAAGTAAAATTTTGTTTAAAGCTTATAAATGTGTTTTTGCAAACATATATATATGTTTCTATTGAGGTACCCAAATTGTTTCCTCTTTCGTCACAGACAAATGTAATAAATAAATAGCAATCTCAAAGACTAGAACATCTTTTAAACCTTGTCACTGTAACCTCTTTGTTGAAACTGAGTTTAGGGGGAAATACTATTTGTCTAAAACTAAATGGTTCATTGTACTTAGGGAAAGGATGAAGGCAATATACTTATCAAATGCTCAAGGTTCTATTGGACTACTGGGTATCAATTATGGGTCTCAAAGCCAAAGTGAACAAAATATTCCACAGCAATTCCACTATAGTCTTGACTAGAAGGTGATTATATAAGGCTGCTTGTTTAAGGACAAAGATTTCAGCATTGTCCTGTACTATTCAGAATATTTCATTTTAAATCCAGGAAAATCAAATTAAATCACATCTGTAATGGGTTTTATTTTGCAGAGATAAAAGGCACACCCTTTTTGTGTTTAAGGTGTGCTTAGTTTATGGATTAGAAGTTGTCAGCCCTTGGGGTGGGCTAATGAGAAGCAAGACGAAGGCTGGTGAAGGAGGGGTAAATGAAACCGTAGGATCTGAGATAAACTGTCAACCCCTTAGGCAAGATAAGCCAGAACACCACAGAGACAAGATCTGTGAGCTTGGGTTCAGCTCTCAGTCACGGGCAGAACTGAGAACCATTCACTTTTTGGAAGGAATTTTAATAGCATAGAAAGTAATAGCTCAATAGATGGACTGGAAATAGTCACGTTTTAAGATTCTCTATTCAATACTCTACAGGACTAAATATATGGAATTTTTATTTTGTTATGGAATGTGTAACAAATGTTTCTATTCCTCTTAAAGGCAATGTAAATTGATAAGGTGCACAGCAGCTCCTATTTCCTTACTTCCAACCTTTGCTGGAATTTTTAAGATAACTCTCCAACAACGCATTGTGTTGAACACATGAACAACTCACTGGTAGTATCAGAGACTTTTCCTTTAAAGTAGCTACAAATGTTTGATAGCAAAAGACACTTTCCCGTTGAGTTCAATTCCCATTTACACATGGATCCTTTTAATGGATGTTGAGAGTCTTGATTTAGAACTTTTAATAGGCCCCGTTTACATTTTGCAAATCTCTACCTTTGAAATAAAATGCAGCGCTCCACCCATCTGCAGACAATTAAGACCAGCAGCCAAGTATAAAAGAGTGGACAACTTTTAATGGGTGTTTATAGATTGGAAGCACCGACCCCCTTTTAAATGAAAGAGGCCTAAGAAGAAATAGTAAGTGTTAAGAATAACCATGAAATTCATTTAACCCCCCAAGCCGAGATCTGTTATCAAAGAATTGGCCAGATTCAATACTTTCTAATCTGAAATCCTCAACTTCAGAAAAGGCCTTAGAAAGAAAGTCCTCATTTAGAAGTGTTTTGATTATAATTCCACAGCTACTTTAGGGTCAAAACACAAGCCAGCAGGAAGACCAACAGTGAAGTTTGTGACACAAAAACAAATATTTTCATAAAAATCTTTGCCGTAGCAGAAAGACAAACTCTTAGTAGGTTCAAGGTGGGAATTTGGGGAATAGTATGTTTTTTTTTTCCAGGAAATACTAGTTAGGCTTTTTATATAGGGGGTTCTGCATTTGTGAAAGGATAATTTGCTCTAAAATATGTGGGCAAGCAGCCTAAATTCTCTAATTGAGTAGTTTGCTCATAACCCCAGGCCATTAGGTGAATGTAAACTGTTACTGGCTTAGTAAGAAAATAGTCCCATTAGGAATTTTGTATTTGTATGCAGTTGTGAGCTAGGAGTTACTGTTTCCAAAATACTGGATTAATGAAAAGTCCCCCCACTTTTTTTTTCTGAGTTTGCAAATACCAGCTTTGAAATGCTCAAACTAAAATTAAGTCAAGGGTCTCTTTTTTCTATTTTCTCACCAGTAACTGTTTCCAAGAGCGAGTCTCTGCTGTAAGTTCCATGTCTGTTATCCAAGGAAAAGCGGAGGCATTGAATCGAAGAGCTGTTGGTAATAACGGGACTTGGACATAGTTTCTTTGATGCTGTCATTCAACTACATGGCTCCTGTTTTAAAAGTCGCTACGTTGGCATCTGCCAAAGACTTTAATGTACAGACAGGAAGTACAGGGTTTAGGATGATACACGGGGAAACTCAAGAAACATAGATGCGTTCCATTTGGCAAAGCTCTCAGAAGGCACACACACTGTGTTTATCCTGGCCTTCCTGTAAAGCAGGGCAGAACTTTCTCTACTGCTCTTTTCAGTCAGCCTTGGACTCCTCTCACACTGTGACTCTGTAGTTCAACCATCTCCTTCCCTTACGGCCCCTGACTCTTGCTAAATTACTCTGTGCTTTGTACTAAAAGCCGCATTCTTGTACATTCCAGAGAAGGGCAGAGATGTCCCGTGAAATAGACAACATAATATCCCCTAAAGCTGTAAATGTAGGAAAAATGCAATCCAGGGAGGGAAACATCTGACCAAGTATAGCAGGTACATTTAACAGACGGACTCACCATCAAAATCATCCACATCATTTTTGTGTCTCTGGCTCCTCTATGAAGATGGGTCGAGTAAGGTTTTGAATGTTAATATTATATCAAGTCTTCTAAAAATGGAAGTACATAGAATTTTTCTTAGCCATTAAATTCTAAGAAGAAAAATCAAAATCGGAACCTAATGTCAGTCTCTTCCCACCTGGACAAGTGCTGGGAGTGTCATCTGCTGTTTAACTATCTACTCTGCCACACTCCCTTGTTTCATTTGCGTGTTTTGTTTTTAAAAGCTCTTGTTTCGACAGGCTTGGTGGCACATGCTGTTAATCCCAGTGCTTGGGAGGCAGAGTCAGGCAGATCTCTGTGAGTTTGAGGAAACCTGGTCTACAGAGCTAGTTCCAGGACAGCCAGAGCTCCACAGAGAAACCCTGTTTGGAAAAAAGAAAACAAAACAAAACAAAAAGTCTTGTTTCAAAACGTTACAGAAGATCTGAAATACTGTTAATAACACATTTGCTGAGTAATGTGGGGCATTTTCTTGTTTAATGACTGATGCAGGAGAACCAGCCCATTGCTGGTGGTGCCATCCCTTGACAGGTGATCCTGGTTGTATAAGAAGGCGGGCTGAGGGGCTAGAAGGATGGCTCAGCAGTTAAGAGCACTGACTGCTCTTCCACAAGACCCAGGTTCAATTCCCAGCACTCACATGGAAGTTAACGACTGTCTGTAACTAAGATCTGACACCCTCACATGAACATACACCAATGCACATAAAATAAAAATAAATAAATTATTTTTTAAAAAAGCAGGTTAAGAAAGTCATGAGGAACAAGCCAGTAAGCAGCATTTCCTCATGGCCTCTGCTTCAGCTCCTGCCTTCAGTTCCTGCCCTGACCCCTCTGCATTAGGTATTGTGATCAGACATGTCTGAAATAAACCATTTCCTCTCAAAGTTGCTTTTGGTAATGGTGTTTTCTCACAGCAATAGGAACGCTAACTAAGACATCTTTCTTTCTTTTGTGATCTGAAAAGAATTGATTCATCACATCACAATCTTTGCTCTACTACCACATTGGCCAACCCACTGCGTTTTCTTTCATCCATGACAAAATTCAGTGTATGATGATTCTTATTCAACACTTTCTAATAGTGATGAGGATGATGATTGATAAATAAATAAATAAATAAATAAATACATGTAGAGAGGAAAGGTAATCATTCCATAGATTCTTACCAATATTTTTATGTCAAAACTAACTATGAATGATATCAAGAGCTAAATAAGAAAGATTGTTTTAAGTGTGGTGGTCATGCCTTTAGTCCCAGCACTCAGAAGGCAGAAGCAGGCAGATCTCTGTAAGTTCAAGGCCAGCCTGGTCTATAGAGCAAGAAAAACCATGTCTTGAACCCACTCTTATCAAAAAAAGAAAGAGAGAGAGAAAGAAAGAAAGAAAGAAAGAAAGAAAGAAAGAAAGAAAGAAAGAAAGAAAGAAAGAAAGAAAGAAAGAAGGAAGGAAGGAAGGAAGGAAGGAAAGGAAAGAAAAATAAAAAAGAAAGCTTGAAAGCTTGTATTCATGGGTAACAATCACACTCAAAGTGAATAAAACCAACAAAATGTTAATGATTTAAATCCGTACACACAAACAAAAAATTAGAAACTTGCAGATGAAAAGGCCTTCAGAGGGTGCTTTAGATGAGCTCTTAGGAGAAATGTAAGTGAACTTTGAAGGAAAAGCGCCCCATCACTCTTACATTCACACCTGCACACCTTTAACACTTTCTGTGTCCTGGTGGGAGGGCTCAAATCTAAGGCTTTGCACATGCTAGGCAAATGCCTTACCACCTGGGCTACATCTCAAGCCCAGTAAATAAAGACAAAAAGAAGAAGAAGTCAATGTGTTTCTGATGCAATATCTAACTTGCAAAGACAAAAGTCTCAGAAATCTGAATTTTTGTCTTTGAACATTTACTGAAATATGTCTTAAAATATGTCTCTGGTAAATGACTGTTGGAAGCAGGGGAGAGGATTTCATTCCACTATTCTCCCTTATGTAAGTCTGAATTTTCTATAAGAACACACTTACAATGCATAAAATAAGATTCCTAAGGGTTTGGAAAGTGGATAGATTGCCACTTGCAGAAATCCTACTTAATACTCAAAAATGGAAGAATTACCGTCGAGTTTTTCCTGTGGAAAGACGATTGGGTGAAGGGATGGTGGTGTGGCATCTGCTGTCAGGTGAGAACAGAATAAAGAAGGCGGGCTGAGGAGGAAGGGAAGGCAGGCGGAAGGGCAGGGCAGCGTTCTAAGCATGGTGGCTATTTTAATGTTACAAGCCTTTGCCTTTCTGACGCTCTGCCACCTCATTAACCTATGTGTCATTCTGAAGTATTTTGCCATGCTCTGATGATTACAGTCTCACTTGCTAACAACACAATGTTTTAAATGCAAGCTCTTCCCTGGAGTCATGGTGAATTAATTTTCAATTAGTTTTCATTAATGAACTTCATTTTTATGGGCCTAATTGCTGTCCCAGCTTCAGGAAATGGAGCAAGTACTTGGGGCAGGTGTGGGGTAGAGAGCTGTTTGAAGACTCAAGAATATCCTGAGCTTTTTCAAAACACTTTACTTCATTCTGTGTCTAGAAGCATGTAGTCAGAAGTCATGTCAATGGTAAAACAAACAGCTGCCTATGGAACCCATGAAACTTCTCCTTGTTCTTGGGAGGCACTTTTTCTTGTTAGTTGTATCTCGTGATTATCTTCTTTTTCTTAATTATTTGTTTTTATTTTATATATATTGGTATTTTGCCTGCATGTATGACTGCATGAGGGTGTTAGATCCCCTGGAACAGGAGTTACAGGGAGTTGTGAGCTGCCATGTGGGTGCTGGGAATTGAACCCAGGTCCTCTGGAAGAGTAGCTGGTGCTCTTAACTGCTGAGCCATCTCTCCAGCCTGCTCATGATTATCTTAAGAATTAGATTTCAGCAGAGAAAGGGAACTACTGAAGGTCCCAGAGAAGTTAACAATGAAAAAGGAATTATTTTATCTCTCTTTCTGGGAAAAGGAAAGAGAAAATGAGAAGAAAGTTGCCTATGATGTCTTACTATAAGGCTTATCACATTTACAGTGAGCAAATGAGATTCTGGAAACTAGGTCATTTCAGTGTCTTTCTTCAGTGAAAGGGATGGATACTACTGTCCTCAGAAGCTCCTTGCCTCTACAGAGAAACTGACCATTCCCTCTTCCCACGTAGGCATCATTGTTAAGCTTGGGGTAGACAATCTCTATGCCTTCAGAAGTATCGAGTAATAATTACACCTTGTTTAAAACAATTTCCTTCACTCACTAACTTACTATCTGTCTGCCACATGGCATTCTATCATGAATGGCTTTTATGTGAAAATAATACTGCATTTCTTCCTACTTGGACAGTTTTAAATCACAATTAATTAACATCATCAGATAGAACTTTACTCAGCTGCTTTACAAGCACCGTACATATAAATAATATCAGGAATAAGAGATGTGGTTTGCAGGGGTGTCTCCATGTCTCTACAGCTCAAGAGAGTCACTTGCTCTCCTATTCCTTAGTTCTGTCTCATGTAGAAAGGTTTAGAACAGATTTCTCTAAAATTAAATAATGCTAGCCTGAAATCATTTTTAAATAATCGCAAATAAATATAAACGTAAAGACAAAGTACACAGTAAAGCCATTGTTCTTGAGTTGCTAATGAACAACTCTTGGCCACATAACACACCCACAAACCCATACTGTAACAACTTCGCAGGAAGCCAGAGCAATGCTCTGGGCCACAAGACATGACAATAAGGTGTCTGTGTTCCATTTCCACTTAAAAAATCTATACCTAAGAACTACCACGCAGCCTGGGAACTTCAACTTCAAAAAAAAAACTTCAATTTTTTATTTTTTAATTTTATTTTATTTTTAACTGATAGATAAAAATCATAGAAACTACAAATATCTATGGAATGTCATATAATGATTCAAAACTTGTCTATGGTGTGTAATTTGTAAATCCAAGGGAATATATCTATCTCCTCAAACAATCATTTCTTTTTTTTAAATTTTTTTTTTATGTGCATTGGTGTTTTGCCATGGAACTGGAGTTACAGACAGTTATGAGCTGCCATGTGGGTGCTGGGAATTGAACTCGGGTCCTCTGGAAGAGCAGCCAGTGCTCTTAACCTCTGGGCCATCTCTCCAGCCCCTGAACAATCATTTCTTATGGTACAAACACTCAAAATCCTTTCCTCTAGTTTTTTAGAAATTGTCTTTATCATGAGTTCACTGTCTAGACAATGGTATACTTCAAAGAGCTCGAGTTTAGAGCCGGCCAGACCTGCCTTAATCCCATTCCTGAGTTTATGAACAGTTCCCTGGGAAGGTTTCACTTCTTTCAGTCTGTTTCCTTGTTAGTAAAATGCGGAAATAATAATGCTCACGTTATAACGGTTTTATGTGGATTGAGCGAAGATAACTCAGGCAACATGTTTTGCACCCTCTAAGCACTCAATAAAAACGTGGGAGTGTGAAGATGCATAGTTAACTACTCATTCAGAAACAAGCAAGACTCTCAGAAGATAAGTCATCTCGCAAGTTCATGTCATTAGTGTCTGTAATATTTTTATTAGAAGTCACTAGTAAATTAAGACATAGAATTAAACGAGAATTACAGAATTTGCCATAGCTCAGGCTGCCTGGCAACCAATTCAAAACAATTGATGAGCTGTCACCAGTTTCCAAATCTCAACTTTTAATATGAAAATCTGACTCTTAAAACCTTTTGTTCTCAGGGGCTGTAGCTCAGTGGTAGAGTGGTCACCTGTCAGATACAAGGCCTAGGGTTCCATCCTAAATTTAAAAAAAAAAAAAATACGTGGTGGCGCATGCCTTTAATCCCAGCACTTAGGAGGCAGAGGCAGTCAGATCTCTGTGAGTTCGATGCCAGCCTGGTCTACAAAGCAAGTTCCAGGACAGCCAGGACTGTTACATGGAGAAACTCTTGTCTCGAAAAATCAACAACAACAAAAACTAAGACAAAACCTTTTGTTTGAGAGGGCTGGGGAGCCAGACCAGAGCCGTGACAGGTTTCTAATAGCCCTGCCAGGGACCAGGCCTTACTTTCATTTTACCGGCACTGGCTGGAGCTGAGCAGGCAGTTCTCAGGAAGATCACAACTCAGGGGCAACCAATCAGCAGGCGCCCCACAGCCTTCTGCTGGCTCAGCAGGTACCCCGAAACCCCTTCGGCTGGCTCAGCAGATGCCCACCCCCCAGCCGATGTCCCCCAGCCTTCTGCTAGCTAAAGATAGCTTTTTCTAAACCCCTAACCACTACAGCCTCCAACCAATCAGTTCCCAGACTAATCTTTCTTCCACCAATCAGCACCAGATTAATCCCTCCTCCCTGGAATTCCCCTAACTCTGCTTAAAGGGAGCTTGCAACTCCCTTTCGGGTCGCTATTGGCTACCCCAACTGTTGGAAACAGTAAATGCCCTTGCTAAATTGCATACATGACTTTTGAGTCTTTCTTGGGGGCTTCTCTCGGACCCTAACACTGCTCTTATAATTCCAATGAGACACCAGATTACTGCTTCTACATTTTGTCCTCGATTCTTGCCAAAACAAGTGTGGTTATGGCTTTATCAAAAGGCATCTTCTGAGGCCAGGACAATATGGCACCATCCCTGAAGTGACCTTCGCAATCCGGAAAAGGTACAGTGCCCTTTTCTTCGAAGGCAGCTGAACAGGCAGTGGGCTGATGGCTTCTGATGTGCAATGGAACAGCAGCTGAAACAGTTATTCTTGAAGAGTAACTAAACTCATACCTCTCAATAGTAGACTGGCATTTGATAGAGGGATATGGAGAAGAACAGGATGCTGAGATGAAGCCATATATACACAGCCAAGAAGAATGGACAGTTGAATTAAAAAAAAAAAATCAACAATTTCCAGAATTTAAAATCCTGAATCATAACATGACACTAGTGGAATTCAGGTGTTTCTGGTACATGGACTGCTGTCACCCAATGTGAGGTTGAACTGTTGACCTTGTGTACATCCTACTTCACAAATGAGTCTGTCAGATACGCTAAGCCTATAGGCTGAAGATGATGCCCCAACACTGCGGAGAAACCTCAGGTGACTGTCCAGGCAGCTGGCTGTTTCTGTCAACTCACAATTTTTTGGAAGTTGCTTGTATGTACTTCCTGTTTTTATTTTTGTTAGCTAATATTATTTCCTTCTTGGGTCTCTGAGGGAGTTGAAGATTAGTTAGTTATAGTTGAAGATTAGTTAGGATAGAAAGTGAATTAGGTACATTTTGGACTTACCAAAATAGGATAGATAATGGAATTATTTTCTCTGAATTTGTCAAATACAAATGGACCAGACATTGTTTAGGTATTTACTTGTATATATGGTATATAGTTATTGTACTTTTGTATATAGTTTTCTTATGTTAGTTATAACCTTTTTCCTTTTTTCTTTTTATTAAAATAGAAAAGGGGAAATATGATGATATTTTATTTGTACTAAAATGTGATTTGTATGTTAATAAAGTTGTCCAGGGGTCAGAGCTAATAGCAAGCCATCACAGAAGCATGGCGGTGGTGGCGCACGCCTTTAATCCCAGCACTTGGTAGGCAGAGCTAGGTAGATCTCTGTGTGTTCAAGGATACAGCCAGCATTGGAGACACATGCCTGTAATCTCAATACCAACCACAGAAGACCTGGAGGTCTGTACAGACAGGCAGTGACGAGGCGGTCATGTGGTTGGGTTTACAACCGATGAGAAGGCAGAACAGAAAGTCATCAAAACATACATGTTCTATGTCTTTCTATGGCTAAAATATATATGAATATATGTAGGTTTACTAGAACATCTGGAAAAAGAAATGCCTCGCAGCCACACCCCTGATTTCTACATATCACAACGAGGAACTGTCAGTTCCTGCAAAGGAACCACAGAGAAACTGACCTCTTACTAGGTTTCTTAAAACACAATGTAATATTTTTTTTTCTTGTGCTACTACCTTTTCCAAACATTAAGGGGCTTGTTTAGAATTCTCTAATCTTGGTCATAACATTCTTTTAAGAAGGATGTTTCTTACATTGATCTCTTTTAGGCACGAATAGTAGCTGAAGGTCAAACAGTACCGTCAGAATAAAGCAATGACACTTTAACTATAATTCAGGACCTGCAAGATACTTTCCTAAATAAACCATCTTGACTGAAGTAAAAAATAATACAATGCTACTGCCTCCATCTAGTCTAATAAAGTGCTAATTATTTGCCCTTACCTTTTGAAACTGTAATACATATATGTATTTTAAAAAATTGAGGAGTTCAAAGGGATATTTTCCCCTCATGTAATTTCACCTTGATTTATCTGACAACAAGCCAGATAGAGAAACAGAAAAAACAAGCATATATATGTATACTAGACATTATATGCATGTTAGACAGAGAAATTTTACTTGAGTTAATACATGTAGCATTATTAAGTATTCATTTTAATGTTATAATATTAGGTAATAGTATAGCATATTAAATCAGAAGTAAAATAAATAGGGTAAGATGTATTGCAATTATGTAGCCTTGACTGGCCTGGAACTCACTATGTAGACTAGGCTGGCCTCAAACTCAAAGAGATTTGCCTGCCTCTGCCTCCATCGTACTGGGATTAAAGGTGTGTGCCACCATGCCCAGACATTGACATTTTTCATTCGCAATTTTTTAGTGTTGAAAGAAACAGCTAGTAAAAGAGCGGTCAAGCAGACCACCAAGAGCAGAGCTGGGCTGACGTCAGTAGCACACATACTAACACTGGAGCAATACAGAGAAGATTAACGTGGCCCCTGCACAAAGATGACATGCAAATCCGTGAACCGTTCCCTATTTAATAAAATATAAAAGATAGATCTGAATAATTTCACTGGAGTTACTGTAAATATATGAAATCCAACATAGAAATGAGGCAAACGCCATATGTTTCTATCTAATGAGAACCAAATAGCCAGAATTCTTTTTATTTTTGAGATCCTAAATAATTACACCATTTCTCCCTTCCCTTTCCTCCCTCCAAGTCCTTCCATATACTCCCTGCTCTCCTCCAAATTCACTGCATTTTACTAACTACTAATGTCATGCATGCTGTGGATATCGCTCTATATAAACAAAGCACTGATTGGCCAGTGACCAGGCAGGAAGTATAGGCAGGACAAGGAGAGAGGAAAATTGAGGAAGGAGGAAGGAAAGAGAGACCTGCTGGAGCCACCGCCAAGACAAGGAAGATGTAAAGTACAGGTAAGCCACGAGCCACGCGGCAAAGTAAAGATTAATAGAAATGGGCTGAATATAAGAGTGAGAGCTAGACCATGATAGGCCTGAGCTAACAGCCAAGCAGTTTAAATAATGTAAGAGTCTGTGTGTTTATTTTATAAGTGGGCTCCGGGACTGGCGGGACTTGGCGGTGGGAGCTGGAGAAAAATTCTCCAGCTACACATGCATATATGTACACACATATATATTCTTAAATATTACTTACCCAGTCTGTAGAGTACTACTTGTAGGTATGTTTTCAGGGCTGCCCATTTGGCACTGGACAACGAGTTGGTGTGCTCTCCCCTGGAGGAGACCCCCTCTCCTGCCCCCAGCTTACCTTGGTTGCCTACAGTTCTTTCTGTAGGGTGGAAACTTCATGGGCTTTTTTTTCCCTCCAGTGCAGTTTGGCAATAATCAGAATTCCTTATACTCATAAACAATGATAATTTATGTTTTTACAGAGGGCCCCTCAGATTATCGGCCTCTGGTGGCTCAGGCCTATAATCACAGCACTTGGGAGGCTGAGGCAAGAGGAGGGTTGCAGAGAATTCAAGGTCAGCCTTGGGTTACAGAGTACAGAGTGAGACCCTGTCTTCAAAGAAAGGAAGGATAACAATTATTTTTGCTATTATTCTTTAACAAAAGGGAAGAAAAGGAGGAAGAAGGGAGGGAGCGGAAAAACTTCTGAATCATAGAGCAGGATAGTTACATTCCATTTATTCTTAATATTAATATTCTTAATATTTCCAGCATATAAAATTATTCTATCATTAACATAACAAGTCATCTTGTTATGTTCTATTATCTTGACGTGTACGGCCCAAAACTAAAAGTTCCATATATGTAGATATTTTTACCACTCCAAATGTTAAATTAATAATATCGTTATCCCCAAATTCTTAAATACTTTTCGTTGTGTTGAACACGGAAACAAGAGTGCCTGTGAAGAAAGCTGGTCTTTGTCTCTCAGGATTTATAAGGACGAATGTCTATTTTGTTTGTCTGCATTTTCAAGTGTGCCAATATTAACACTGGTTTAAAGGAGGTGAAGTTTTATTGATTTTTTTCAACCTTTCCTAATAAAAACTTTGTAGATAATCAAACATTTAGACATCTTTTCAAAAGATTCTGATTCCATCAACTTAATACCTTAAATAATTTCAGATTGTTAAAGCGCAGTTACTTAGATATTTTATCCAAGGGAAAATGCACTGTAGGAAACGTAGGCTGTTTCGCTGAGCTATCAGGCCCACAGTGCATTCCGAGATTGCTATGTGGTGAGGAAATGATACACTTCACTGTTCTTAGTGCAACTTCACTAATTTCTTCAAAGCTGGTCCCCTCTGTTTTTCATATCCATTTCAATAAATGACACATTGTACATGGCTTGAATGCCCACATTGAAACCTTTTTCTCTGAATCTAACTTGAAAAATAAATTATTATCCAGAGCAGTGGAGGATCCCACTGATGATTTTGAAGATCATATATGTATGCTTTGTTTGGATTTTTTAAAATATTTCAGATCTATTGATGTAGCTCAATGGCAGAGAATTTGCCTAGTGTCTGCAAGGCTCTAGTGTGATTCATAGACCTGCAAAACTTAAAATAAAAACAAAGGTATTTCCAGTGTATAAAATCATTCCATCACTAACTATTTTTTATACTCATGTGCACCAGCATAAACATGTTTTTGTTTTGACAGACAGAAACCAAAGGAAGCAAGGAAGTGCACAATTAAGCCAGAAAGGTGCTGTGACACCAGTGCTCAGCCAACACGGGCTGTGACAAGAGAGCCATTAACTCGCACTCTCGTGTGTTATGATGACATATGGGAGGCTTCCAAAATTAACACAGTGTTTTGCTGCCTACTGGCTTGTATCACAGGCTTAATACATTTTGAGGGTTTTTTTTTTTTTTTTTTTTTTTTGTGTGTGTGTGTGTGTGTGTGTGTGTGTGTGTGTGTGTGTGTGTTTTGTTCTTTGAAAGACGGGGAAGAGGGTGTTTTTAATGGCTTATGTATTTCGATAAGTACTTTTGGATATTTATGAAGCATTAAATATATTAAATGGATGATTTTGGATAAGAAAATCATGAGACATCACCGTGGCCACCATTTCCCTTATTGTTATCTACTCTGTAGTTACCCCTGTTAACTGACATAGCTTCTCTTTTCTCCTTCTCTCAGGCAATCTGCACTCTTTTTTAAAGATGTATTTATTTATTATGTACACAGTGTTTGCCTGCATGTATGCCTGCACTCCAGAAGAGAGCGCCAGATCTCATTATAGATGGTTGTGAGCCACCATGTGGTTGCTGGGAATTTAACTCATTACCTCTGGAAGAGAAGCCAGTGATCTTAACCTCTGAGCCATCTCTCCAGCCCCCAATCTACACTTTTTAAGAGGCTACTTAAAGCCTAGTCTGGGGAGATGGAGAGATGGCTGAGCAGTAAAGAGTATTTGCTGTTCTCACCGAAGATCCAATTCCCAGCACCCACATATCAGCTCACAACCATCTATAACTCCAATTCCTTGGGCTCTGACGCCTCTTCTGAGTTCCATGGGTTCCTGTATGCACGTGGTGCACATACATACTCTCAGAGGGTCATAGACTCACCTTCAGAAACTGTAAGGCAGTCCCCAACTAAATAATTTCTTCTATGAACTGCTTTGGCCATGGTGTCTCTTCCCAGCAATAGTAAAGTAACCAAGATAGGTCACAGAATCTCTGTATGGATAAGGAACGAGTTTTGAAACAAATGTTTGAATAACTGTCAGTGTAATTAACACCACTGAACTGATACCTAAAAGTGGCTAAAATGGCAAAATTCATGTAAAGTATGTTTTGTCACACAATAAAAGACATACAAAGAGAAATTGGCATGTTATACCACACATTTTTAAAAAGAAAAAAGAAAAAGAAATCTAAATTTCTTTTTCCTGAGACCAGCATGCTGGAGAGGCCACATGTCAGTAACATGCCTTAAGTTAAGTGAACAGTCTTTTTTTTTTTTTTTTTTTTTTTTTTTTGGTTTTTCGAGACAGGGTTTCTCTGTGTAGCTTTGCGCCTTTTCCTGGAACTCACTTGGTAACCCAGGCTGGCCTCGAACTCACAGAGATCCGCCTGGCTCTGCCTCCCGAGTGCTGGGATTAAAGGCGTGCGCCGCCGCCGCCGCCGCCGCCGCCGCCGCCGCCGCCACCACCACCACCACCACCACCACCACCACCACCACCACCCGGCTAAGTGAACAGTCTTAACGGGATCCTGCCTTACATCTCTACCCTGACACTATCCAAACATGGGAAAGCTGTATTCCATTCTCCAGAGCAGCCTGGCCTCTGTCTGAAGGCTGTAAGAAGTCTTGCTTGATCTCACTTAGACTGTGGATTCAGCAAAGTAAGCTCAGCTTGCCCCTCAAAACCATGAGATGTCATAAAGTGCTTTCTGGATTGGGGATAATCTGTCACACTGCAATAGACAACGGTGTTCTTCTACTCTCCATGAATCAGTTGACTTGGTGATTCCTGAACGCATGGAAAACAGCATGGGTTAAGAGTGCTGAGTCAAGCCAGGCAGTGGTGGCACACACCTTTAATCCCAGCACTCAAGGCACAGACAGGAGGATCTCTGTGAGTTTGAGGCCAGCCTGGTCTACAAATCGAATTCCAGGACAGTCAGAGTGGTTACACAGAGAAACTCTGTCCAAAAAAAAAAAGTGCTCAACCAAACTTCTGGTGATTCAGAGAAACATTTGGATCATGTACAGCACTGATCTCCCTCCCCCACACAGCCACAGCAGCAGACTGCTTTGAACACGGTATCCTGAGTTGCTGGTAAGTATTCTTGACACACGAAGGCCAGTTCAATCAGATATCAGCAGTTTAGAAATGGCATTTTGTCTTCATTCAAAATTAAATCACTTTCATTAAATCCAAAAGGAAGAATGAAATACCATAAAAAGTAAAAAATTATTCTCTTTACCAGAATGGCAAACAAGAACATGGTCTTATTTTCACATAGACACAAATATTCTTTGGTGATATTTTAGACACAAAATGACAACATTTCTCAAATGTTTTATCCTAAAATTGAAGACTAAGGAGGCTTCCAATTTTAGGGTTGGCTTGAGCACATGGTTTGGTTCTACCCACCGTGCATAGCAGGACATACAAGTCTCTGTAAGTCAGCTTCGTTCACTGCAGAAAAGACATACAGCAGTCTTTCTATCTGGGTTGTACACTGCAATCTCAGACACAGTCACCCGGGCTATATTCCGGACCATTAGAATCATTGTGGGTTGGACACGGGCCTTGGGCTTTCAAAAGATTTCCCCAATAGTAGGAGGTGGATCCCCATGGTAGAACATACGCTTAGTGTGCATGGGACCCTGACTTTGGTCCCCAGCACCAAAAGAAAGAACAGCCCCAATGCTACCCAATGAGAGAGCAACAGGAGCACGGGGAAGCAAAAGAAATCAAGGAAAGGTGAGACCGGGAAGTGAACCCTTAGAGGTCAGAGACTTAAAGGAACAGATTCAAACCTGAAGAAAGGGCTTTAAAACCTAACGAGTGCTGGGAAACAGCCCAGTGTGTAAACTGCTTGCTCCTCCTGCTTTCGAACCTTCCAAACGCCATAGAATTCAGTTGGATAACGTCTTAGTTAGGGTTCATATCACTGTGCTGAAACACTATGACCGAAGGAACCTGGGGAAGAAAGGGTTTGTTTGGCTTACACTTCCACATTGTAGTCCATCACTGAAGGAAGCCAGGACAGAAACTCAAACAGGGCAGGAGACTAGAGGCAGAAGCTGTTGCAGAGGCCATGGAGGGGTGCTATTTCCTGGCTTGTTACCCATGGCTTGCTCAGCCCGATTTCTTATAGAACCCAGGACCACCTGACCAGGAGTGGCCTCACCCACAATGGCCTGGGCACTCCTGCATTGAACACTAATTAAGTAAATGCCCTACAGGCTTGCCTACAGCCTAATCTTATGGAGGCGTTTTGTTTGTTTGTTTGTTTGTTTGTTTGTTTTTCTCAATTGAGGCTCCCTCCTCTCTAGTGACTCTAGCTTGTGTCAAGTTGACATAAAACTAGCCAGCACAGACAAATGCTGATTTAAACTACTTTGAGTGAGTTAAATGATATCTGTCCTTGTCTTTATTTTTGTCACAGAAGGAAGCATTAGGAATGTGTAGGTGGGGCTGGAGAGAAATCTCAGAATTCAAGTGTGTGTGCTGTTCTTGCAGAGAGTCTAAGTTCAATTCTAAATACCCACATTGGGTGGCTCACAACCCTACAAGTCCAACTCGAGAAGGGTAGGACACCTTTGACCTCCACAGGAACCGGTACTCAAGTTCACAGGCACCAGGCACACACATATACACTTACTTAAAAATAATTTTTAAAAATATTTTTAAAAGAGCATGTAGGTCATTGCCAGACAAGATGCACCTATATGCAATAGTGGCATGTTGTTATGGGGACAACCAACTGTTCTCTGATTGGATTTGAGACCTACTCCACAGGGAACATTCCATATTTGGAACTGTAAACCCACTAAAATCCATTGTAGAGAATGTCACAGGACTGAAGGGAAACTTAATTCTGCTGTTGAGCTAAATTAACATTGCATCAAATTACCTCCAAAATATATATGTTTATATTCATTGACAATTGTCACTCTCATCCTTAATTCTAGATGCTTCTTCCCATGTAGGCAGACACTTACGGCTTCTCAAGGTGCTGAGAACGAATAATGGTTTAGTGCTCAGCACTAAATAAGACATTTATATCAACCACTTCTGGACTCAGGGAAGACTGCAAAAGGGGGTGGTGTAAGGGCTGGAAGATAGAGAGGATTGAAAAAAATGCTTTCCTCCAAAAAACCCAGGATAGCTAAAACAATCCTGTACAATAAAGGAATTTCCAGAGACTTCACCATCCCTGACTTCAAGCTCTACTATAGAGCTATAGTAATAAAAACAGCTTGATATTGGCATAAAAACAGACACATGGATCATTGGAATCAAAATGAAGACCCTGACACAAATCCACACACCTATGAACACCTGATTTTTTACAAAGAAGCCAAAACTGTACAATGGAAAAAAGAAAGCATCTTCAACAAATGGTGCTGGCATAACTGATGGTGGCCTGTAGAAGAATGCAAATAGATCCATATCTGTCACCCTGCACAAAACTCAAGTCCAGGTGGATCAAAGACCTCAACACAAATCCAGTTACACTGAACCTGATAGAAGAGAAAGTGGGAAATTGTAGCTGAAAGGTTTCCTGTGCCCACTCGGCTCCCGAGTCCTCACAGTCCTACAGCTGCTAAGACCTAAATGAACACACAGAGGCTTATATTAATTATACTGTATAGCCTATTGGCTCAGGCTTCTTGTTTACATCTTAAATTACCCATTTCTACAAATCTATACTTTGCCATATGACTCATGGCTTACTGGTATCTTTACATCTTGCTTCTCATGGCGGTGGCTGTCAGCATCCTGACTCAGCCTTTCTCTTTCCAGAATTCTCCTTGTCTGCTTATTCCACCTATACTTCCTGCCTGGCTACTGGCCAATCAGTATTTTATTTATCAATCAATCAGAGCAACACATTCACAGCATACAGAGCAACATCACCCATCAGGAAGTAGCCTTGAACACATTGGCACAGGAGACCACTTCCTGAATACACCAATAACACAGACACTGAGACCAACACTGTCAATGAGATAAATTATTTGGTATTTTGATTTCTACCTTCTTGAGTTCTTTATATTTTGGAGATAAGCCCTCTGTCAGATGTGGGGTGGGTAAAAGATCTTTTCCCATTCTGCAGGTGGCTGTTTTGTTTTATTGACAGTGTCCTTTGCCTTACAGAAGCTTTTCAGTTTCAGGAGGTCCCATTTATTAATTGTCATGCTCAAACCACAGGTACAACAATAAACCAACACCAGATGGTAATGGAACCCTTCCATTCTAATTCATTTTTTAAGATTTATCTTATTTCTCTCTGTGTATATGGATGGGTATATGTGATGGGTGCCTGCAGAGGCCAGAAGAAGGTGTCAGACCCCTGGAGCTAGAATTACAGGCAGTTGTAAGCTGCTGGACACAGATGCTGGGAACTGAACTCCAGTCACCTACAAGAACAGCAAGTGCTCTTAACCACTGATCCATCTCTAGGTCCCTTCCCTGCCAAGTTGAAATTCTTGTAAGACAATATCTTAGTTAGAATTTCTATTGCTGTGAAGAGAAATCATGAAGTTGATAATTCTTATAAAGGCAAACATTTAATTGAGGTATCAACTTACAGTTTCAGAGGTTTAGTCCATTATCATCATGGCAGGGAGCATGGCAGCATGCGGGGAGATGTGGTGCAGGAGAAGGAGCTGCTGCTACATGTTGATCTGCAGGCAACAGGAAGTAGACTGTGACACTGTCAGTAGCTTGAGCATAGGAGAACTCAAAGCCCGCCCCCACAGTGACACACTTCCTCCAACAAGGCCACACCTCCTAATAGTGCCACTCCTTATGAGCTTATGGGGCCAATTACATTCAAACTACCACAATGTTCCTATTTATTTTAACCAACTTCCTCTATTGTCAGTTCATTAAGTACACTGTTGCATGAATTCTTATTCAGTTTGCACAGTTGCTCCATTGTGAACCAAGCATAGTTAAGTACACACACTTTTAGATACTCCTTTGAAAGTGATATGTTTGTGTTATTGCAAAATTTGTTACAGAGCTACACGTGGTAGCACATGCCTGGAGACCCAGCACTCCAGAGGCTTCCATTTGTGAAGCAGTGTCACATGCCAATGGTATATGAAGCATACAGTGTTCATGAGTTCCAAGATTTCTGATCACATAACCAGACTGCCTAGAAAGAGTCAAAGGATATCAATGGACAGGTGATTAAAACTTGTTCTATGAAGCCCAGGGCTAACACTAGGATCAAAAACCCCCCTAGAACAACTAGTTTTAACTCAGCTTGGGGGAAAACAACCAAAATGGAACTACAGTGATGCATCAGATTGCCTCTGGACAAAGTAAGTTTTCCACTTTTTAGCATGGCAATCCTTTACTTTGTAATAGAATATTTGATCCCGGGAGCTCCCAAAACTCTGAGACCAACAGGATACTTGAAGCCACTGTGGTGGAGTACAATTGACCCAAGGTTCATAGTCTGCTTTTTCTGTTCATCAGCAAGATGGTGCCCAGACTGCTGGTTCTAGCTGGCTGCCACTTGCAGGGTGGGTTCTCGGCCTCTGCCTTCATCTATGGAGTCTACCAATTTCTTTCCTTTTGCTCTGAGCCCCTTCTTTGACAGATGGTTTTAACTTGAAATTACAAATAATTTTCTCTCTGGGTGCTGTCTCAGTCCCCAACTTGCACTTAACATTTTAGGTAATTGCTTGCCATTCATTATCTTAAGCAACTTTCAAATTTAAACTTACAGCATGTGACTGGTTATATGTGCATCTGTATGTAAACATGTGTGTTCTGATCCAGATAACTCTGTTGCATTATTTCCACACATAGTATCCTGAACCAGAAGAAAGTAGAAATGACAGATTCTCCAGAGAGCTAAGGAGACCCCCTTTCCTATCATCATTACTGTACTCCGTTCTGGGCCTCTCAACTCAGAGAAACATCGAAAGGTCTCCAACTGTCAGGTGGGTAGTTAAATTAGATTACCTGTAATTGTTTTCCCAAGTCTGAGCATCTTAGACTCTGATAATTAACTCGAATGGAAATCAGCCTTCAAATGGGATTATTTCCCATATTTGTCTTTCAACCACACATTATAAATCATCCTGCCTGGTCCTCTGAGCTCACTGATGAGGAGAAGAATGGAAAAGTCAGAATACAAATGAATTTGTTGATTGTTTGGTTGCAGCCAAGATATCAAAATGAGTAAGACTTAATCCTATGCTCAGAAATTTCATTGTCTGGTGGGAGAATGGAGCCATTTCAGATCATTTCAGAAGCATTATGAGGAAGCAATAGAAGAAGGTATGTCCAGAGTGTCATAGGACCACAGCGGAGAAACATTCAGCCTATTTGAGGTAGACATATAATACAGGACTTGAAAATTATCTAGAGGAAATATTACTGAGATGGCCCTTAATCTAATAGCCTTGGGCAAGTAAGAGGGGTGGGGGTGGGGGTGGTAAAAATGCTTTCCATACAAGCCTAAAGACCTGAGTTCAATACCCAGGACCCACAATGGAGGGAGAGAACCAATTTTCAAAAGTTTTTCTTTGACCTCCCTTTGAGCCATGTCATACATATCTGCATGCATACATACAAGCATTATACATACCCACAATAATTATAAAAAATTAAATTTTAAGATAAAAGTAATAGGACCTACACTGGCATTGACAAGGAGATATGAGCATCATGGGTAAAGTTGTATATCGTAGTCAGAAGTTTTCTCCTGTCCCACCCAGCACCGTGGTCCCACAGCTGCTTATAAAATAATCATTCAGCCGGGCGGTGGTGGCGCACGCCTTTAATTCCAGCACTCGGGAGGCAGAGCCAGGCGGATCTCTGTGAGTTCGAGGCCAGCCTGGGCTACCAGGTGAGTTCCAGGAAAGGCACAAAGCTACACAGAGAAACCCTGTCTCGAAAAACCAAAAAAAAAAAAAAATAATAATAATAATAATCATTCAGAGGCTTAATATTAATTACCAATTGCATGGCCTATGACAGGCTTCTTGTTAGCTAGCTCTTATAACTTAACCCATTTCTATTAATCTATAAGTTACCACGTGGCTGTGACTTACTGGTATTTTCACATCTTGCTTCTCCTGGCGGTGCTGGTGTCTCTCTCCCACTTCTTCCAGTCTCTCTCCTAGGATTTCCCACCTGCCTCTAAGCTGCCTTGACACAGGCCAAAAGAACTTTTTTTACTAGCCAATGGGAGCAACACATATTCACAGCATACAGAAAGACAGCCCACGGTAGTATATAAGGGAAATTCTTCTTGGAAACAAGACATCAGGGGCAGTATGGCTACAATCTTTCTTGTTAAAAATCTGTTTAAGGACAGGACTGAAGTTATAACCACATGGTTGAATATATGCCTGGCATGTTCACTCTTTTGCATATCACACAGCACAACAACAACAAAAAGTCTGGATAGTAGGATAGATATATGTTCAACATTGTAAAGAGTTTCCAAAGTGATACATGACTTTATATGGCCATTGGTAGTGAACTAGATTTATAATGGCTTCAAACCTCATCAAGGTAAATGTTGTTAGTCCTTTTCATTTTAACTTAATGAGAAGTCAAATAAAAACATGTTTAGTATCTGCTAACATTTTGAAACACTTATTACTGGGGATAATTTCAGATATTTAGGTAATGCATTAGGTGGACACATCATCTAGCTTTGGTTATTATCATACCAATTTATACCAGCCATCTCTTTACCCATCTATCCTTTCTCCTTATGGTGATTTGAATAAAAATGGCCCCCAGGGAGTGACACTTTTTGAAAGCATTAGAAAGATTAGGAGTGTGGCCTTGCTGGGAGAAGTGTGTCATTGGTGATGGGCTTTTGAGATTTCAAAAGGCTTTTGAAACCTCCAAAGCCCACACCTCCAGTGTCTCTCTCTCTCTCTCTGCCTGCCAATCAGGATTCTTTCTTTTATAAGAGTTGCCTTGTTCATAGTGTCTCTTCACAGTGATAGAACAGTGACTAAGACCCTCCTATATTATTCTGAAGAAAATCTTAGTAATCACATCTTTTCATTGAAGAAATTGCAGCAAATATCTCTAACATACAAGAAATCTAAGCTGAGTGTAATGTAGTTCTTATGTAAACACTAGTACTCCATAAGGCAGGAGGGTTGCAAGTATGAGGCTAGCCCGGGCTACACAGTATGACCTTGTCTCTTGCTTTCTAAGAAGAGCTCCTTTAGGGCTGGAGAGATAGCTCAGAGGTTAAGCACACTGGCTGTTCTTCCAGAGGTTCTGAGTTCAATTCCCAGAAACCACATGGTAGCTGACAACCAACTGATGAGAGATCTGATGCCCTCTTCTGGCCTGCAGACATAGAACTGTATACATAATAAGTAAATAAATCTTTAAAAAAAAAAAAAAAAAAAAAAAAAAAGCTCCTTTAAAAATCTAAGGCCGAGCGGTGGTGGCGCACGCCTTTAATTCCAGCACTTTGGAGGCAGAGGCAGACGGATCTCTGTGAGTTCGAGGCCAGCCTGGACTACAGAGTAAGTTCCAGGAAAGGCACAAAGCTACATAAAGAAACGCTGTCTTGAAAAACAAAAACAAAAACAAAAAAATCTAACTAAAGGGCCTAGAGAGATGACTCAGAGATTAAGAGCACTGACCGCTCTTCCAGAGGTCCTAAATTCAATTCCCAGCAACCACTTGGTGGCTCACAACCATCTATAATGAGATCTGGTGCCCTCCACTGGTATGAAGGCATACATGCAGGCAAAACACTGTATACATAATAATAAATAAATCTTTTTTAAAAATCTAACTAAAATGTCATTACATTTATATAAAAATAGTAATGTCTTGCCATGAAGTATTCAGTGTGCAAATTTCCACCAGTCTCAACAATATTATGCAAGTTCCCAAAATTAGTTCACATACTGCAGTCAGTTGGTTTAATTCTACCACTATGATATATCTGCACCTCATTTTCATTTTTATTTTTTTAATTTTGAGATGTGGTCTCAATAAATTTTTCAGGGTATCCTTGAGCTCACTCTATAGCCCAGGCAGGCTTTGAACTTGCAATCCTCCTGACTCATACTCTCACACTGGGATCACAGGCTTGAACCACCAAGCTGGGCTTTGTCTTTCATCTTTTTCTTTTGCAATGTGTGTGGGGGTTTTTCCTGCCTGCAGGTCTTGCATCACATCTTTTTTTGTTTTGTAATGTGTGTGTGTTGGCGGGGGGTGGGGGTGGGGGGGTGGGGTGTTTCTGCCTGGAGGTCTGTGCACCACATGCATGAGGTGCTGGCAGAGACCAGAAGAGGTGTCATACCTCTGGGATTGGAGTTACAGAAGTTCTGAGCCTCCATGTGGGTGCTGGAATTCAAACCCAGGTTCTCAAGAAGAGCAATCAGTGCTCTTAACCACTGAGCTGTCTCTCCAGCCCCAGTATTTTATCCTTTTATTCAGAGATCCTCCCTTTTCTGTTATTCTTTGCAATCTTTTTGGTCAAGCAATTGGACTGTAGTAAGTGACATGGCTCAGCCGGTAAAGGTGACTCCTGCCTGAGTTCTGCCCCCAGCACTCACAGCATGGAAGGAGAGTACAGACTCCTGTAAGCTGTCCTCTGACCTTGACATATGTGCTGAGGTGTGTGCATGCCCACACGTACATATACACATACATACAACCACAAATAAATGTAACTTTTAAGAAAAAAATTAATAAGATTGTCTCTAAAGTTTCCCATTACCTAGATTTTGCTGATAAATTTCTTTAAACAAACAGTCCTCTGTGTTTTCTGTAAATTATACTACTTTGAATTTTTGAGCTTAACTACACTCAAGTTCTGTTTTGTTTTTTTTCACCCGCACAGCTGGACAGTCGCTGTGCTCTTCACCGGGAAGAGCTCTGCCTGCCTCTTCCCTTTCCTGTGTCAGCGGGTCGATGCCCAGTCATCTTGGGCTGCAAAACAATATCATTTTCCATTCATTGCTATGTTGAGATATGTTGATAAGGAGACACTATCGGTTTCTTTATGTTCATGGTACCACTTCCATAAAGAAGGACAGAGAAAGACATAAAGAACAGAAAAAGAGACAACCTATAAAAATGGTATACAATATTTGCAAACTGAATACTTGATAAGTGATTAATTTCCAAAGTAGGAATGAAATTTCTGCAATTCAACCACAACAATAAAAAAATAATAATAGAAACTCATTTTAAAAATCAAGCAGAGGATTGGGCAGTGTGGTACACGCCTTTAATCCCAGCACCCGGGAACCAGACAGATCTCTGTGAGTTCAAGGCCAACCTGATCTACATAGTGCACTCCAGGTTGGCCCGGGCTATGTAGAAAGACCTGTCTCAAAAAATTAAAAGAAAAGAAAAGAAAGGAATATAAAATTCTTTATCAACTATGGAAAATAGTATACAAGTTAATCAAAAAATTAAAAGTAGAGTTATTATATGATTCAACAGACCTGCTGTTGACTACATGTCCATAAGAATGCATATCAAGATGTCAAAGTGATGTCAAAGCAGGTATGTAGCATTATTCAGAGTAGCCAACAAGCAGAAACAACCCAAAAGTGTTGCTAGAGTTTTCCTGCCTGGCCCACAGTCAGGACAAATCTCTCTCACCCGCCAGTCCCAAGCCGCTCAAACCCGATCAAATAAACACAGAGACTTATATTGGTTTCAAACTGTATGGCCGTGGCAGGCTTCTTGCTAACTGTTCTTACAGCTTAAATTAATCCATTTCTATTAATCTATACCTTGCCACGTGGCTTGTGGCTTACCGGTACTTTACATCTTTCTTGTCCTGATGGCGGCTGGCAGTGTCCCCCCTCCCAGCTTCCTGTTCTCTCAATTTTCCTCTCTGTTAGTCCCGCCTATACTTCCTGCCTGGCCACTGCCAATCAGTGATTTATTCATTGACCAATCAGCAACACATTTGACATACAGACCATCCCACAGCACTTCCCCTTTCCTTTTCTTAAAAAGGAAGGTTTTAACCTTTACACATCTCCAAAGTCAGCTTGGTATATTTGGGAATTTGGGCGTAGCTTCTCTTACTACTTCCTGCTGGAGGGGGGCGCTGTATCTTCTGGGGAAACAAAGAAAATTTTAGGATCATGGAGTAGTCCTTGAGGCTGTATCATCTGAGCCAGTTGTCTTGAAACGGTTCTGGATGTTGGATCATCTGGGCCATGGTGTCATCGGAGACCTTTCAGGGGGTCTTGGCTGGTTAAACCTGATGTATCTTACTCTGGAACAAATCCATAGCCTCTTGCTTTCTGTGGAAACAAAAGAGACTCTTTTCCAAAGCAACATATCCTTACATCCAAATTTTGAAGTCAAAGTATCTTTCGATATATATTTAAGATTATTGTCATATTGCAATCGCACTATATACTCCTACCTCTGTTATAACATCTTGTGTATTGTCACAATTTTAAAGTCATCGTTCTTTACCATACACTTGCTTATAGACTGTTTACCTTGTTTACGTGAAGCCTTAGTCCTTAGGTTATTTCGGTAGATAAGACTTATAGATTTATAGTCACCTATGCTGGTCATCTCTATAGTTACGTTAGTTAGGTTATCCAGATTTACAGATACATAGGTCAGATGGACAGGTAATCTTCAAACACTTCATAGACCTAGAGAATATGGCATTTAAATAACTTAGAATTCTGTTGATGTGAGACACAATTGCTCCTGGCTGCACCAATTTGATCCCGAGAGAATGTTGGGCTTCTAAGACATTTCCATTTGGAAGTTTGTCTTCTTGGCACAAAATGGCCTACTGGGCAAAGAACTGCCCTTGCCTCGACGGATGACAGTACAAATGCAATGCTATCCTTTCTGGACAAGCGGGACACAAGGAAAGCGACCACTGTACTCTGCCAAGACAGGGTAAGATGGTCTTTCAGAATTCCTGCTTCTAAAAATGGTCTGTCAGATACTTTAGGCCTGTAGCCAATTTGAATGCACCAACAATGCTGAGAAACATTAGGTGACTGTCCAGGCTGCCAGCTGTCTCCGTCTACTCTCGCAAGATTCCCAAAAGTTGTTTGCATCCATCTACCATTCCTCAGGTACCATTATATTCCTTCTCAGGTCTTTGATGGGATTGAAGACTAGCAGTTATAGTTACGACTTAGTAGATAGAACATATTAAGTATTAGATTCGGGTTCTTTAGGATAGGACACCTTTTGGAATGATCTTTGTAACATGCCATTTACCTATGCTCTATACTTCTCTGGATTATAGTATGTGTTTCTTGCTTGATATTGTTTGCATTGGTTGTAGTTCCATCTTATCTAGGTCATTATCCCTCATTATTCCTGGACTATATTTGATAACCATTCCTTTGTATATAGTCTTGTATTAGGTTAGAACTTTCTTATTTAGACAAAAAGGGGGAGATGTAGTGGGTAGCCATTCCAGCTTTGATCTGGAAGTTCCAAACCCCATTGAGACTTCGGCAACTGTCACGCCTACAAGGCGGGGCGAAAGGAGGCGCCTGGGGACCCGAGATCTGGATCGGCGGGCTCTCTCTCTGTTGCGGGACCCTGGACTGGAGAGGTGTACCAAGCAGAGCTCCAGAGAACACCGCTGGACTGCGATACACCTTCCCCAGACTCCGCGACCTACCTATCCCTTAATTTGTAAGTTATGCCATTAAATAAATCTCCTTTTAACTACGTGGAGTGGCCTTAATAATTTCACCAATACAAAAGTCCATTGAGAAATGAATGAACACAGAAAATGGGATGATACATATGTTGGAGTATTTATTTTCCGGGCTTCAGAAATAAAAACAAAAATCCTTCCATTTGCAACAATGTGGATGCTCCTGGAGAACTCTAAACTAAGTAAAATAAGCTAATCAGAAGAGAAAAAAATGGTGCAGGTGTTCACCTATATGAGATAGCTATAAATAATACTCAAGTGCATAGAATCATTGAACACAAGTAGTGGTTGGCAGACACTCAAAGGGTGGAGGAAACGATGGATTCAATAGGTTAAAACTCGAGGTGTGCTAAATGAATAAGTTCTAACCATCTGCTTCATGTAGTTTCGGTGTGTACTCTTCAAATTTTGATGGAAGGGGCGCTGAGAGCATGGCTCAGTGGTGGCCCACTTGTCATTGGCAGAGCATGTGAAAGGCTGTGAGTTGAAAACCCAGCACCAAAAAAGTTTTTAAATTTGTTAAATACTTTTACTACACACAAGGATTAAAAGGAGACCCTGAGAGCTATTCAATATGTTTCTTAGTTTAGTTGTAATTACAGATATTTGCATGTGTCAAAACTCACAGATTTGTATACATTAAGTATGGGTAGAGTTTTGTATATTAATCATACTTTCCGTGACCTGCATGGATTGGGGATTGACCTGAGTGGGGGATAAGGAGTGAACGAATGATAGAGACACATACAGAAAGTCTGAGAGTGAGTGGGCTGTGCACTCTGATGGAGAGGTACTAAAAGCAACCAGGTAGCTCCGGGCCTTTGTCACATACAGGATGAACTGGAAGGAAGTGGGTCAGCTCATCTCCATAGGAGGTCTCAGTAGGAAAGCAGTCTCAGGTTGCAGTCATTCAGAAGGATGTAGATAGATTCCTCAAACACTGGTTTTAGCTAAAGGCTGACTGTTGTGGAATATTAATTTAAGGTGTGTTACATTTGTTTATGCTGTGGAATATTTGTTTAATGATGCAAAGATTCTTTTATGTTGCATTTGTTTAACTCTGTGAAGTTGTGTTACTTTGCCTGTCTAAAACACCTGATTGGTCTAAGAAAGAGCTGAACAGTCAATAGTGAGGCAGGAGAAAGGATGGGCAGGGCTGACAGGCAGAAAGAATACATAGGAGGAGAAATCTGGGAAGAAAGATTTAGGGAGCAAAAGAAGGAGAAGGAGAGGGGCCAGCCGCCCAGCTACACAACAAGTCACAGAATAAGAAGTAAAGATATACAGAAATGGAGAAAGGTAAAATCCCAGAGGCAAAAGATAGATGGGATAATTTAAGAAAAGCTGGCAAGAAATAAGCCAAGCTATGGCCAAGCATCATAAGAAAGAATAAGACCCTGTGTATATTTATTTGGGAGCTGAGTGGCGGGGCCCCAAACAAGTAAAGAGCAAAGAGTAAGGGGAAAACAAACCAAAACAAAACCTACAGCCAACCGTTCATAAACATCCAAACTTGGACCAAGGAAAGGTTTCGCCATTCCTCTGAGCCTGGCCTAGGGAAGGCCTTGCCATTTGCATAGGCCTGAGGCACTGGGGTTTGGGGCATGGCTGTGCTCCTGTCAATTATACACATTCACTCATCATCTGCTCTCCACAATACCACAGTACAATTGCTCTCCAAAAGACAATATAGGGCAGGCAAGTTGGCTCAGCTGGTAAAAGCACTTGGCACACAAGCCTAAGGAACTGGGCTCTGCTCTCATCCCATGCCCGGAGCCCACAGTGGAAAGAGAATCATCTCTCAGAAGCTGTCTTCTGGCCACACATGCATTGTGACACTTAGGGGCTCTCTCTGACTCTCTCTCTCTGTCTCTCTGGCTCTCTCTGACTCTGTCTCTGTCTCTCTGTCTCTCTCTCACACACACACACACACAAACAATAATAAATAAATAAATAAATAAATAAATAAATAAATAAATAAATAAATAAATAGGGGGCTGGAGAGATGGCTCAGTGGTTAAGAGCACTGGCTATTCTTCCAGAAGTCTTGAGTTCAGTTCCCAGCAACCACATGGTGGCTCACAAGATATGACACCCTCTTCTGACATGCAGGCAGGACACTGTATACATAATAAATAAGTAAAGGAATGAATAAATAAATATTTAAAAAATAAAAAGTAAATAAATAGCTTTAATGTTTCAGAAGGTAATGTAAGTTTTTAATATTTAATTTGTATGTGTGAGAGCCTGACTATATGTGTATGCATGCCCACAGAGGCCAAAAGAGACATCAGCTCCCCTGGAAGTGGAGTTATGTATGGTTGTGAGCTGCCATGTAGGGGCTGGGAACCAAACCTAAGTCCTCTGCAAAAGCAGCTGCTGCTCTTAACTGCTGAGCCATCTCTCCGGCCCTAATTCTTAACTTTCTCCTTTTATTTACTGATCTTTTTTTCATTTGAGTTTGCTAACACTTTTCGGGGCGATCGGTGAATGTGGGGCAATGATACTGTTAGGAAAAACTCAAATAATTTCACATATTTGATGTGTTTCAATCCAGTGCCGTTATTATCATTTTCATTATATTTTTTTCTGGAGGTGTGGGTACACAGGCGCCACAGTGTGCGGGTAGATGTCACACTGTGACATTTCGGGGAGTCAGTTTTCTCCTTCTACCACATGGGTGGGTCCCAGGATTCAAACTTGTATCTTGAGGTTTGGTAGCAGGTGCCTTTAACCCTTGAGCCGTCTCCCTGGCCCCTTTATCATTTGTTTGTTTTGTTTTGTTTTTTGAGACAGAGTTTATCTGTGTAGCCCTGGCTATCCTGGAACTCGCTCTGTGGACCAGGCTGACCTCTAACTCACAGAGATTTGTCTGCCTCTGCCTCCCAAGTGCTGGGATTAAAAGCCTGAGCCACTACCACCCAGCCCCTTTACATTTATATATATATACCATTAATGATACTTTTCTTCTATTGATCAAGAAGTCTGAAGTCCATCGACAAACAGGTTTGAAGTATTTATATGCTTTGAAATTTTTAAAATTTTCAATATCGTGACTGCATATGTCATTTACATAATTGTGTAGTATAAGCAGTGCTGGACATAATCTTTACAAGGGTATAACAACACCTAACAGTGACCAGAACCACCAGAGTAACCCATGCTGGCCCAGCTTCTTGTGTCTCTTTGCCAGGAAGACCCATGTGGCTATGGATTTCGCTTGTGGTATTCTGTAGTACAGCAAGAATTCGTTGAAAGCTACTATACCATTGGCAGCAAAGCAGAGCAGTTATTTTATCAGACTCCTAAAATGATAGCTTGAGTTCAAATCCTGGCCCTACCAGTCAAACTAGGTAAAGGTTCCTACCTCTTTCTGCCTCGTTTTCCCCACCAGTAAGATATGCTCAAAGATGTTACCGTGTTACAATGATAAATGAACTACTCCATGAAGGTACCATTTGCCTGGCATATGGTGAGCACTCAAAAAGTGTAAGCAGTTATTACTGTTCTAATCATTCAAGCTGATCCTGTGTTTCCTTTATGGCTCCCAGCCTTACCAATGAGTGCAGGTGTGAGACCTCAGATGCATGTAGGCCCTGGCCTCTAGTCTGAGCTAAGAAGGAAAACACATCCATTAGGTGCATGAGCGAGAGGCAGTTGAACCCCGGCATGCACTCACTTTCAGGATTCACAGGAGGTAAAACAGAGTTCTGGCTCCTGTACATACCCGGTTAGTTTTAATCTGCTTGACTCAGTTTTCTAAGGGCTTCTTTGGTGCCTCAGAAAAAGTGCTTTAACTCTGGAGAGTGTCTCACCTGGATTACCTTGGTGGATCCCTGTATGGTCCTGGATGGAAGCATATTCTATTCTCCTCAAGGGACAAACAGTGGTGTTGGTGGCCACCTGCCCCGGGTCATGGGCTTCTGACTTCAACGCCAACTTTCTCCCATCAGCGTGTGGTCTCCTCTCCTAGCCAATTAATGTACTCATCAATAACTATTTGTTGAGCATGTGTTCACTTGTTAGTCCTGTTCTATGACTAGCAAATGGTTGCTATGGCAGGGGACTTAGTAGTGAGGCAAAGAAATGGACGCTGACAAAAATTCCTGCTTCACAGGGTTTACATCTAGTGAGAGGGGACCACAACCAAACAAATAATGGAAAACAGCAGGTCAGATACCCAACGGCACTATGGAAAAACAAGAAAGCAAGTAGGTTGTACAAGTTAGTAAGAGTGAGGAGCCATGCTTTTGACTGGTCAGTGTAGGACTTAATGAGAAAGTGACATTCGGGTTGAGTAGAAAAGGGAGGGAGGGACTTCACATATCCACTTGAGGAGCTACCAGCCAGGAAGACAGACAGCAAGGACAAAGGTCTAAGGGAGAGGCAGTCCTGGTGTTATCGAGGAACAGCGATAGTGACTTACAGCTGGAGAGGAGGCAGCAAGAAAGAATGTCACCAGGATCAAATCCTTTACGTCTTTAGCAATTGTAAGGTCACTGGTTTTTAATCTGAGTTAGATGGGATGCCATCAGAGGAGGTACAGAAACTAAAATAAGTAGTAATATAATAATGGTAACTTTAGGATAACACAGCAATTTTTGTTGTTATTTTATAGACGGGGTCTCACTATGTATCACTGGCTATCCTGGAACTCACTCTATAGACCAGGTTGGCCTCAAATTACAGAGATCTGCCTGCCTCTGTCTCCTGAGATTAAAGGCATGTGCCACTACATCCAACTAACCTACCAATGAATGTGGAAAAGCTTCAAAATAAACATCCCTTCTTAAGTGCTATAATGATGTGTCAAACTTACTCAAGCTCTTAATAAATACACTCAATGTAGGGTACCTGCAGACTATATCATTATTAGAAAATATAATCAACAAAAAGAAAGGATGTATGACACAAATATATATCCTCAATGTCAAGAATTTTCAGTTCTGCTGGGCAGTGGTGGCATATGCCTTTAATCCCAGCACTCAGGAGGCAGAGGTATGTGGATCTCTGAGTTCAAGGCCAGCCTGGGCTACAGAGTGAGTTCTAGTACAGCCAGGACTGTTACACAGAGAAACCCTGTCTCAAAAAAACAAAACAGCAACAAAAAAAATTTTTCAGTTCTACTTAATTGAGAATGGGCTAGTTTACCAAAAAGCTTCATACCTCCTCAATTATCTAATCTAAAGTTAAATAGTTGTGCCCTTTAAAAAAAAAACTATCTATTGTTGGGCAGTAGTGGCGCACACCTTTAATCTTACCAATCAGGAGGCAGAGGCAGATCTCTGTGAGTTCAAGGCCAGCCTGGTCTTCAGAGAAAGTTCTAGGATAGCCAGGTCTACACACAGAGAAACCCTGCCTTGGAGAGAAAAAAAAAAAGACTAGTTATTCCATCTGACATTTAAACCCATGTTATGAAAATGGCAAATTGACATGGTAGGTCTTTTCGTATTCTAAACCAAGGAGTGACAGAACAATTCACTACAGTCATGCCCATTAAAGTCAGAGTACATTAGAACCCACTTACCTTAAACACTGTGCTTGACTATTGCGTTCAGCATCTCCTTTATGTGGATATTTGCAGAGGTCCAAAAGGTATGTATTGTAGCATCCAGAACATTTACTCCTGATTCTGAGGAAAGTCCAGAGGCCAAAATGGGGCCAACACTCAAGTGAGTGGGAGAGAAAACCATAAAAGATTTTGCAGAATACTTGGGGAAATAAGACACTCAGAGCCGAAAGCAAACCATAAGCCGCAGCTTTCTAATTCTGAGATGAGAGTGGGGAACATCTGCTTGCCAGTTAAACACACTGTCATTTACATGAGGGACTACATTTAATGGTCAAAGCATTAAGCTCACTGAAGGGTGACATGTTTTGTTTGCAGTAATGTGTGACTGCACAGCCTTTCTATCTGGCGCTCATGTCCAACATAAGGGAGGAGCCCTGTGAGCCCCTTCCCATTAAATCAAATTCGAGTTGCTGTGCCTGTGCCTGGTGAAGCCAAGGGGCTCTGTGTCCAGCATTCACCAGTGTGCGTTCAGGGAAAGCAGGGCAAGAAGACTGTCCTTACAGAGAGTCAGCACCAAGGACTCTGTGGAGCCTAGAGCTGTGGGAACTCACAGTCTAACAGCTTTGGGGTTTTATTCTTATTTCAGTCATCGTATAAAAGAAACAGAGGTAGTGAGAAGTTTCCTAAATAGCCTACCTAATAAACTGTCAGTTTTTAAACAATTATGTTATGAAATGGAAATTAGCTGTTATGATCAAACCATATGGCTAATATAATTGATTGCTTTGTACTTTTGAGAACATGGTAATCACAATTCAAAGGATATCTGAATAGATTTTTGCAAAATTAGCTGCAGGTGATAAGTTATATTTTGTTGGGCAATTGGGGGGGGTATTTTTAATGTGAGAAAGAAAAATCCTTGTTGTTCCAGATTTGAATGGAAACTGTGAATAAAAAAAGGTTTTGATTAACTTTTAAAACCTCTCACAGAGCATGGTAAACAGAAAGGAAATTGGCTCGTGTGTATCTGAGTACATGTGCGTATGTTCAGGTAAAGAGACCCTAACATGAGAGGCTATGCAGATACTGGTTTCCATTGTCAACAAGAGAGGAGAAGTGGCCCTAGGTTTCTCTCCAGATTTAGAAGCAACTTCAGCGTATTTGAAGTAATTTTGCAGTTGTGGGGGGATGGTTCAGCTATATTTTGTCTGGAGTTTTCTAGTATCTGATAGCCTTCCACACTAACCCTAGAGATGCTACCCTCCATCTGTAGGAAAACATCCCCAGGCTTGATGGAGACATGACTGAGTCTTAAAGAAACAAGATGATGTCCCCTAACAGACATCCTGAACCCCTCCTCGAAACTCACTTTAAAGTGTGTCTGAATTGAGTCTCTTGCTCTGAGGGTCTCAAAGGGTCCTCAAGGAATCTGCTTGGGAAATGTCTGTTGTTTGGGGTTCCTCCTTTTTCCTTAGGTTTGGTTGGAGAGTTGTTTTGTTTTGTTATTTGCCTCCTGCCCCCCAACATACACACACACACACACACACACACACACACACACACACACACACACACAGAGAGAGAGCAAATTGTTGGTTCTACTCTCGTCTGTTGCCAGCTGCTGGTTCTCCAACACATACTTCCTTTAATTTTCACAAAGATCCTCCCAAGGACTATTATGCTCATCATCCCCATCTTACAGATGAGACACTTGGGAATCACGAAGATTGGTGGACTTACCCCACAATGCTTCAGAGACCCTAGAGTACAGCAGATGTCTCCCATTGTGATGCAGGAACTATTTTCAATGGGCCATATGCAAAGAGGCATGTGTTCCCTGCATTTCCTTGTCTTTGAAATACATTTCTGAAAGGAGAAAGTGGTTATTGCTGCCTTGATTTCTTTTTTATGAGAAATGGTGTTTTTCCTGAATGTATGTCTGTGTGAAGGTGTCAGATCCCCTGGAACTGGAGTTACAGACAGTTGTGAGGTGCCATGTGAATGCTGGGAAAGGAATCTGGGTCCTTCTCGAAGAGCAGCCAGTGCTCTTAACCACTGAACCATCTCTCTAGCCCCTTCATTTTTTTTAAGTTTTTTCATACCAAGCATTATATGAAGCATTATAGAAGCAGAAAGAAGCATTATAGGGCAGCATTATAAAAGCAAAAAGAATTTCCCATTGTTGCAACTCTCTTAATATTTTTTATTGTTATTTATTTAATTGTACAAGCTATGGAGCAGAGTGTGGTAATACATGTGTATACTGCATGATATGCAAATCAGGATGGTTTCTTTAAACTTCTTTAAACGTCTTTATCAGCACACAAAATTGTAGATCTTCAGGAGGCACAGTCTGATATTTCCATATGTATGTAAGGAATTTACTTATTAACTCAAAGCAATTCATTTTTCCATACCCTATTATTACTTTGTATTTAAAGCCTTTGGGCTCCTTTCACCTTGATATTCAGAAAATATTAAGGTTATTATAAACTATAGCCGTCCACTCTTGGCGTTTTTAAATCTTTGACCTAACAGTGATCACCTATTCTATGGCTCTAACTGGCAGACCCTAAATCCACAGTATCTCCTGCTGACCGCTGTGTGAATGAGAAGGGAGTTTGGATTTGCCTCAGTGTGTGCATACAGAGAGATCACATTTGTGTTCTTCCTAAAAGGCTTACATGATAAAACCCACAAAATCCCTACAGCCCATCTGTGAGGCGGGACTATTGTTTATCCCCATTATTCAGAGAAGCATAGTGAGGTACAGAGGGTTAATTATGTAACTTCCCAGAATTCTCATAGTAAGTAAATAACGCAGACCTAGATAGAGGCTGCCCACTTGGGTAAGAGCAGTCCTCGCCCCAGGCCGTCCTCACCAGGCAGGCTCCACCACCAATCCCAGGTCTCTGCTGATTCACTAGAGCAGTAAAGCCTTGGCATGGATTTGGCACCACGATCCCGTGGTAGCCACTAATGATAAGGCAAAATCTGGGCTAGGAAGATGGGGGCTTTCTGAGAGCATGTACCTGGAGCAGGCTCTCAAGAACTTGAGCTCAAGCCGGGCGGTGGTGGTGCACGCCTTTAATCCCAGCACTCGGGAGGCAGAGCCAGGCGGATCTCTGTGAGTTCGAGGCCAGCCTGGGCTACCAAGTGAGTTCCAGGAAAGGCACAAAGCTACACAGAGAAACCCTGTCTCGAAAAACCAAAAAAAAAAAAAAAAAAAAAAGAACTTGAGCTCCATAGTCCAAGTCCTGGTTTACTAATGAATTTCAAAGAAAAGGCAGATAGACAAAATACCTAGGCATGCAGACATGACAGTGTCTCTGAATTCCTCACTGTGAGACCTACCTGCTTCCCAGGATATTCCAAAGGCACACACATTTCTCTGGAAACTCAGGTCACTTGCTTCCTGGAGGTCCCAGGGAAACTTCCTAGCCATGGGCTCCTGCTCCTGGAGAACATCCGTGAAACCCTTGGCTTTTAAAGGGCTCAGACAGGAAATAGACATGAGAGGCCCACACAATTGATCTTACTCAGACCTACCTCCTGCCTAGTGGAGTTTCTCTTGAACATGGTGGAGATGGGAACTACTGACTTCAATCCAACTTTAAACGGTTTCATCTCCAATAAGCCTGACAACATAATGAAACAGATTCCTATTTTTATACCCACTTTACAGAGGAGAAAGCAGAAACGTAAAGATGCAAAAATATCAACTACCAGAGCCCTGGACAGAAAGAGCCCAACATCCCACTGCTTTAATTTTGAAGGACAGCAAGTGGGACCGTTGGTAAGGGGGGCAGAACATAGCCTCAGCTGGATCCCTCATCCTTCCCATCACAAAGTCTCTCACCAAACCAACTGGGCAGGAAAGAGAAGACAGGATCAGGCTGAAATTGTAACCTTGGTTCTGGATATTATAGCTGTGTGGCTTTGGGCAACTTGCTTAACAACTCTTAGATTCTGTTTCTTAGAAAAAAAACAACAACAAAAAACACAGAATAATAATGCATTGGCCAAGTAAGTATTTCTTTGGATTAACTGAAGAGAATTTATCTTTGCTCCTCATACATTTCCCTTCTCAGTTTCCCCCTGCCTAATACAGTGCCAAGAACATAATAAATGCTCAAAATAAGGTATCCTCTTTCTTGCAAGTGATGCCTTCCACCTCGCCCTACCCACAGCCCAACTCTGAACAGATATCTGAGCATGTAGTGTGTCTCTTCCTTTTGACCTCAGGCCTGCACCAAGCACACTGTAGCACACTGGCCTCAGCCTCTGAAGACACTGAGGGCAGCACACAAAGGATGAGAAAGGGGCCAATGTGGTAAACATGTCCCTCTTTCCTATTGACCTGGAAGGACTAGCCACAGAATTCCGCAGCCAGGCCTTAGTGTGAACTTCACATCCATTGGCCCCATCTTTCCAACAACCCACTGAGATAAAGCTATCACTATCCTTATTTTACAGTTGAGAAACAGACGCAGAAGGAACAGCAGCTTGATTATAATCACACTGAAAATGAGCAGACTAATATCGGGAAGCTATTCCATTGGAAGTGTATCTGCTAGGGGAGGGCGTGGTGCACCCTTAGAAGACAGGATGGAAAAGCCATGTGCTGGTGGCCTACACCTTTAATTCCAGCACTCGGGAGGCAGAGGCAGATAAATCTCTAAGTTTGAGGCCAGCCTGGTCTACACAACACAGCAAGTTCCAGAACAGCCAGGGCTACACAGATAAACTCTGTCTCCCCAAAGAAGGAGGGGGAGAAGGAGAAGAAGGATGTGACAGAGCCTGTCACAATAGGAATCTGCAAGATCTGGCCAGGACCCCCTAAAGCCAGAGGCCTTCAAACAACAAGGCATGTGGGCAGAAGGTGTAGCTCAGTTGATAGAGTATTTCCCTAGCATTTATGAAGCCCTGGTGATCAAGTGTGGTGATCCACACCTATAGTTCAGAAGGTAGAAGCGGGAGGCTCATACGTTCAGGCTATCCTTTAGCTACGCGGCAAGTTCAAGGCCAAGTTGTGACTACAGGTAGGCCTATCTCAAAGAACTGAATTAACTTTTAAGAAGACTTATATGTATATGCTTGGATTTTCCCACCCCAGCCCGCCTCTTTCACTTGCCCTGGAGCAGGCTGTGTAAGAGGCTTCATCTATACACTCCATCCCACCCAATATTCTTTGGGTGCAGGGCTTCCTGCTAGGCACTTGGAGATCTGGTTGGGTTCCAAGCAATGATTCATTTGATTCTTCATTTCTCTCTTCTGGAGACCCTAGGAGCAGAAGAACCAGGGCTGTCTCAGGACCACTTCCCCTGTGGTTATTTGGGATTTCATTTTTTTTGGTGGATCTGAAGGCGCTGGAGAATTTGAGACTTCTGACAATTTATGTGATTAGAACCTGATCTAAAAAGGAACTCAGTAGCCCCCAGCACTTGCATAACCCTTTTCCAGCACCCTTCCTCACTGGAGACCCCATACAACCAGAACCTGAGCTTGGGTTACTACCTGAGATCGCCATCTCTCCCTTTCTGGTTAAGGATTTCCAGCTAAGCAGTTGAGGCACATAGTTTGGGGGTGGGTTTTGTTTTGTATGTTTCTTCCCCTGAATGGAACTCCCATGGCCTTTATTGGTTGCGCCTATGCCCACCATTCCAGCACCAGCCCTGAGTTCATCTGGAGTCATTGGTCTTTCTTCTAGCCCATCATTTATTCCTTTGTCCAGTCAACAAGCATTCTTGAGCCTCCACTGTGATGGAGACCCTAGGGACACCCAGCAAGACCCAGGGCTTGTATTTACCCTCTCCTGCCACCAATGACCACTCAGTGCGAGGGAAGACTCTCTGAGGTGCAAGAGGAAATAAGGAAGGATTCCAAAATCATGGGCCCAACAGTTGCCTAGAGGTGGCAGACCAGGCAGAGGAGCTGTGGATTGTTCCCGACCATCACTCCAGACATGGATGCCACGTGTTTCTCAACGTAGTCTGGTAGTCAGAGAAGCAGGTTGGGCTCTTACCAGTCTTTTGACCCTGCACCCCTCATTTCACACACTCTTTGGGAACTCTTGATTTTAAGCAAAGCAATGTTCTTTTCAGAGATGGGCTACCCTGGAATCTGCTCCTCACCGCCACTGACTTCATGCACCTGAGTGGGGTAACTAGCTTTTACAAAGCATTAATTGCCCCCCTCCATGACGTGGGATAGACAGGGAGAAGCATCGGCCAGCCATGCAGTAAGGAGATCCTGCAGGGGAAGACTCCAACAGTCTCTGCAGAGATCTGCTTCTGAAGTCTTTTCTCTTTTCCATTTCTTGGCTTTGTTCTCCAGTCTGTCCCTCATGGAAACCACAGGGAACCTGCATGTCCAGTTTGGAGCAGGGACCGGAATGTGCCAAAGGGGAGAGACAGGGAGACCAAGAAATCTGAGCCTCGGTGGAATCTGGGCCCTGGCTATGTTACTGAACTAAGACATTGTACTTGTCTCTACTGTGCTGGGGGAGATTCACCGAGACAGTGCCTGGTGTGGAATGTGGGGGGAAGCAGGGGGCAGGCCTCTCCTAGCTGCTTAGCTAGGCCAGGGTCCCACTTGAAAAAGTAGAAGCACACCCAGCTGGAAGTGTCCACCCAGGGAACCCTCCTAGGACTGGAGGTCCAGAGAGAAGAGAAGAAAAAACAAAAAACAACAAAAAAAGAAAAACAACGACAACAACAACAAAAAGAACAGTTTGCAAAATACCCCAACCTGTGGTACTGTGAAGCAACTGAATCCTAAACCTTGGTGTCCTGAATTGCTACCTTCTGCCAGCGCAGGAGGAAAAACTGTTTGGGAACAAGCCAGGGTCCTTCCAGTTTTGTGCACACAGACACAAATCTAACCCTAGGGTGATGGGTCTACCGTGGAACTGGGCTTCTGTGTCACCTGCACACACGCCTCTTTGATGAGGACCCTCCTGGGATGGCTTAGCTCCAGGGCTTGGGAGCCTCACTCAGGATCTGGGTAGCACAATGCTGACCTCTGGTCTTGCACTTGGAAAAAAAACAACATTCGTCTCACAACCAATTTACACCTCAGAAAAATGGAGATGTGAGAGAAACCAAGTCCTAAGCCTGTGGTTTGAATTAAATGAGTTAGTATCGGCTTTGATAGCACCTAGCACATTGAACTTGATGAACTGCTAAGTGGGTATATCATCTGGTCGAAATTTCTTTAAAATAATACGAAAATCCGGAAGAACTCTTTTAATCCTCCCCCCCCCCAAAAAAAAAAAAAAAACCACCTTCAGCCCTCGACCTAATTGAGAAAACCTGAATTAGGCCTCAGTTCAGGGATAAACAAGTCCTGCTTGGGAGGGGTAAGTAGAGGCGTTTGGTGCCAAGTCTTGTC